>NW_027531897.1:3823239-3930572 GCF_008692635.1 Crocuta crocuta | reverse complement strand
GTACCCCTCCTTTGGAAAATAAACAGGGAAGACTGAATGGAATAAAACTTAACTCTTTTCTTTCTGAGAAAGATCCAAAGAATAAAGGTGATGGTACATATAGTATTCAGCTGGAATATTTGAGATGATAATGGCAGCATTTCTTGAACTATGCTTATCCCTGAACAGTTTTCTTAGGCTGTCCATGGAGAGAGGACAATAGCCACCAATGCTCTCTTTGAAGTGGTAGTCCCAACATATGCATACCACACCCTCAGCACTGCATCTTTGTCCTAAGCTTTAACGTAGCTATCTTTTTTTTAAGTAATTTATTTATTTTGAGAGAGAGAGAGAGAGAGAGAGGCAGACAGAGAGAGAGAGAGAGAGAGAGAGAGAGAGAGAGACTGTGAGCAGGGGAGGGGCAGAAAGAGAGGAAGAGAAAGAGAAACCCAATCAGTCTCTGTGCCATCAGCAAAGAGACTGACGCCAGCCTCAAACCCACGAACCATGAGATCATGACCTGAGCCAAAACCAAGAGAAAGACACTTAACTGACTGAGCCACTCAGGCACCCCCATTTTTCTCCACTTTTGGTAGCAAGATGATATATAACATTGAATACTTCTTATTATCTATCACTACTTCATGCAATCTTCTTTTCCATTTATTCCTTAAAACAAACCCTTTTCTTCACCCTACTTTCACCTCATTATCTTTATGTTTCTGTTCAGTTGTTTCAGGAATCTTCTCTGAATAAGTAACTATCTTGTTATCAGGAATATCTTCTCCAGTTTCCCTATTCTCTTCCTATTTCATATCCTATATTGCAACTTTTAGTTTAGCTCCCATCAACTAAAAAGCTTTTCTTCTTTTTTGAAGTTTATTTATTGGGGCACCTGGGTGGCTCAGTCAGTTAAGCGTCCAGCTTCAGCTCAGGTCATGATCTCGCAGTTTGTGAGTTTGAGCTCAGAGCCTGGAGCCTGCTTTGGATTCTGTGTCTACCTGTCTCTCTGACCCTCCCCTGCTCACACTGTCTCTCTCTCTCTCAAAAATAAATAAACATTAAAACTTAAAAAAAATAAAAATTTATTTATTTATTTTAAGAGAGAGAGAGAGAGAGATTGAGAGAGAAAGAAAGAAAACGCTGGGGAGGGACCAAGAGAGGGAGAGAGAGAATCCCAAGGAGGTTCTGCACTATCAGCACAGGGCCTGACATAAGGCTCAAACTCACTAACTGTGAAATCATGACCTGAGCTGAAATCAAGAGTCCAATGCTTAACCGACTCAGCCACCCAGGCACCTCAATGAAAAAGCTTTCTGATCCTATTCCAAGCTATTCTGACCTTCTTAGCTCTAAATTTCTATATCATTTATACATTTATACCTCACAATCCACCATTTTATTAAACACTGTCTTATGTTATTCTTTAGTTTATTCATAAATATTTATTTTCCCGAGCTTATGGGATTCCTTTGTATTGCTCATAGTGCCTATTACAGTGTGGTTAATTAGTACTAAATTATACTTAGGGACTTGACCTGAAACCCTAAAACTGTTGAAGCCAGTTGTCAGGCCTCTCACTTTATGATTTTCCAATAACAAATTTGTCATCATTTCCAATGACTACTTATGAACTTCTATGAAGGTCTTGGGCACTGAAATGCAGGTAAAATAATTATCAACATATGTACAACTCTATAGAATGTCTATTCTTTATCAGTCAATTTTATCTTCCAAATCAATTTAGGAGTTAATCCACCCAATTTTAGGGAACAGCAGAGTTCATACTATTTTTCATAACCACTCACAAAGAATATTTCTACATTTCACTGAAACACAAAAGTTAGGTAGGCAGATATAATTACTGAAGCTGGAGTACAGCCAGGAAACTTGGGAGAACACTCCCAATTCCCACCAAAGATTCCATAGATAACTACAACTAGTCAGAATCTCCATTTCCATGTACCATCTTAAACACAATCCCTCTTTTAGGCCCAGGCCTCTACCAAAATAGGGCCACTCCATCAGTAAGATTCATAGGGGGAATAGTTATATCCAGGGGTTCTTAAGGAACAATGTATGTTTTTTGTTTATTTAATTTTTTTTTTTACAAACTTATGAGGTCTACAGGAAATACCCAAAGCAAGTACCACAATGTTTCCAGCAGGAAATGCATCCTGTTTTGTTAACTTGGAAGAATGACCTTTAGTTATATAGCCAGGTACTCATTCTTTTTGATATTAACCAACATCACAGGAGAATTCAACTCTTCTTTGGGAAGTGTGAAGAATGGTATAGTGTTTCCATTTATATGGCTCATGAAGAATGAGGAGTCATGAATTAACTCTACCCCTTACCTCATTTTTCATAAAGCAATTTTTCTGAGACCTCTGGATTATTTTATGGTCCTTTATATACACGTAAGGCAGAAAAACATTATCTTAGTCAGGTCTCCCTGACGATCATGTAAACAGAGGTTAATGATAAAAGCTAAATTGGACTTTTTGGTATATTAAAACCCTCAACTCTGTGTTTCTTGCCCAGATGCAACAGAAGGAATTAAAATATATTTAGATAGGGGCGCCTGGGTGNAGAAATAAATAAAAATATTTAAAAAAAATAAAAAAATAAAATAAAATATATTTAGATATATAATAAGTGATAAAAAATTGATAAATATTCATATGTAAGAATTATTTGGTTAGGCTGCAACATGACTGGGGGTAAAAAGATTTATCACTAATCCTGAGCGTATTTTGCTGCTCAAGAATAGCAAAAAAAGAGAAAAACCACTTATATGAGTACTCACTATACTATTCTTTCCAATTCCCTTTAGGTTTATTTTTAATCAAATTGATGTCTAGTTTGTCACTGATTTCCCTGACCCAGAAAATCCTTATTTCCTGACAAGCAGCAATATATTATAACAAGGACAAATTCACTGTTAGGCAGTCTTTACTTGTTGAGTTCTAAGGTGCTCACATGCTCAGGTGTCCTTACTATTAAATGCTTTGGTATTGATAGTTAAGACATCTCAAAACATACAGCCTCAGATTTCCTTACTTCTGACCAATCCAAAGCCACCCACTGAGGCGGACATGACTGGTTGTTGCAGGACTCCATTTCAACAGGCCGGTGTGTTAGACAGCCGCTGTAGTCCAGTGTCTCCTCCTCAGAAGGTCCAATCTTCCTGATGCAGAGCACTGCCCTTGTGCGCATCCCACCATCACAAGTCTTGCTACACTCCAACCAATCCCCGATGAACCACCTGCAGCAAGTGGAAGGAACACAGAAAAATATTTCCTCAGTAAAGCCAGAGATTTTCTGCTGAGTGAAAACATTTTCATCAGTGGACTACCATCCTCTCCCTAAAAGAGCTGACATTTTTCAGTGTTGGTTGATGTGACAAATGACAAATGGAAGAGCTGCTAAGGAAAACATAACATTCTGTCACCTGCTTTCCAAAGCGTAGTGCATGGGCTCTGAAGCAGACAGGAGCCTGGTCCAAACAAATAATGTACTATATGTTTTTAATCACATTGATATTTTCCCTTTTCTGAATTAATTTTTTATGAGAGACAGAGCTAGTGGGGGAGAGGGGCAGGGGGGTAGAGAGAGAATCTTAACCAGGTTCCATGCTGAGTGCTGAGCTCAATGTGGGGCTCAATGCCATGATGCTGGGATCCTGACCTGAGAAGAAATCAAGGGCTGGATGTTCAGCAGACTGACCCACCCAGGCGCCCTTCTAAATTCATTTTTAAAATAAAGATAACAATATAAATGTAAGTCATTAGATTGCCATGAGGATTAAGTAAAGTAATAAATATGAAGCTCCCAGTCAAGCTCCCAGTCATGTTAAGTGTTTAACAACTAGCTCTTTATGGGGGGACAGGGACCTTGATTTATTGCATTTAACAATTTTGTGGGGTGAATATCTCACTAACACCAATTTCAACCTACATCCTTGACATGCTGATCATAAGGAGAAGATACGCTAATAATAACAGGATTTCAGGAGCCAGTGTAGCTTGCTTTAGCATACCATAGAAAGCTTCTAACGTTGTGTCTAAATACAACAAACAAGAAACATTGCTTTATTTATTATCACATTGAAGCAGGTTCTCCTACAATCAAGGATTTTATGCTAAAACCACATTAAAGGAGCCAGGGATTTGTTTTTTGATTTCCAGAAATGAAGGTCAGGCTCTGCAGAAGATAGTAGGCCTTTACTATGCTTATGGAACAGAGAAGCCTGAAGATTCAGGAGTCTTTAAAAACCTGCACCAAGAGCAGAGCCTGAGTCAGCTCAATGAAAACATAGAGATCCCTTGTTTTGACCCCTTTATTCCTGAAAACAACATCTTGCAGCTAATGGGGGAAGAAAATGAAATAACAAAATGAACATGTTACACATTTGTAGGTAAACCACTCTTTTTTCCCTGAAGTCATAAATGAACCTTTATATATGTAATTTTAGGGTGTGTATGTGTGTGTGTGTATATGTATGTATGTAATACTTCTGCAGAACTCACTCTCTTAGGCACATTATTTGGTCCAAAGGTGTGAATCAAGATACAAATTAAACCGATGAGAATTTGGCTTCAGAACTTTTATACCTCCACTAGAGCAAAAGGGGCCCTTTCCCTTCTCGTCACAAAGGTGCATAAAGCTGTAAGAGCTGCTGGTGGCCATGTGCCCTGTCAAGTGGAATTAGCTGATGTGAAAGAATACAGAGGAGCTAGAGGGCCCTGATGTTGTTTCAGTCCTGGATTCTAGCCATTCCTGAAGCATCTATGGTTGCCCTTCCCCCCAGCTTTGCTAAGTAAACCAACAAATCCTCTCCTGTGCAAAAAGTTGCTGAAGTTGAAGTTGTATTATTTCCAACCAGAGTGCTGATTAATATATTATTGTATTTAATTTAATAAATACATGCTGAATGCCTACTATATTCAAGGAATTTCACTTTGTTTTGTAGAAGAAGAAAGTAAGGTTAGTATTAGGAATAGTAGTTATACAAAGTCATGAAAAGAACAATGTTGAAACTAGGACTAGATCCCCCAGCAGTTACTATTTCCATTGAATTTCATTTTCAATCCTGCTAAGTAGTAGGATCTAGGTCACAGGCATGAGGTCTCTTCTAGTAGTTTTCTTCAATCCATGATTCTAAATCATGCAACTGTCTTCACGGGATATGTTCATGCTCTTCTTGGGTAAGAGACTATCCAGATAGAAGAGTGTGAGCTGATGTGATTGTGCCAGTTTTGTATGTGGAAGATAGTACCTTAGTGAAGTCAGAATACTAGTTTCCAAATTTGAGCCTGTAGTTAGCCAAATGAACAACAATGACCTTTGTTCCTTATAGAGAAAAACCAGCATTTAGAAATATGGTAATTAACCAGTTTTTCAAACTTAAAATACATCTTTCCAAAATTCGAACACTTTCAACTTAAAATTAAATTTTTAAATGTTTATTTATTATTGAAACAGAGCATGAGCAGGGGAGGGGCATACAGAGAGGGAGACACAGACTCCAATGCAGGATCCAGGCTATGAGCTAGCTGTCAACACAGAGCCCGATGCAGGGCTCAAACCCATGAACTGTGAGATCATGACCCGAGCTGAAGTTGGATGCCCCACCAACTGAGTCACCCAGGTGCCCCTAAAATTCAATGATTTTAATCATTTAACCAAAAGAATGATAATTTAATCCTGAGAATCTGATATTAGTGGGTTTTTTCTAAGTTATTTTCCAGAGGAGACTTAAAGCAATTTTCATATTCTTTCCATTTTGTTTTCCACAGATGAACATGATCCCCACTTGTTAGTACCATTTTTGGTAAAGAGGAAAATGTGTACTGAGAATAATAACTTGCATGCCAGCCATAGTGAAACTCTGATTCAATTCGCAACAGTGATTTCATCACCAAGATTAGGGGATAAAACAGAAATGTGTATAACTCAGCCACAAAAAGTCCAGTCATACCACCTCCAGCCATGATCTCATTAGGTCTCATAATGTAAGAGGGATGGAGTCCTTCAAATTAAACACAGGTGCCCAGAGTAATAGCAGTGATTCAGGAGGTGTTGCTGTTCTTTGCTGCATGAGGTCAGGGCCACCTCCACCTTTTTATTCTTTGTCCTCTCTTTTATTGCCAACCATCTCTTAGTCTAGATGCTTCAGTATAGCATTTAATTTGGAATGTATGAAAGTAAAAGTATTAACTACCCTCCGAATTTCTCTTCTGACTTGAACTCTGATTTCAATCCCTGTTGCATCTTTATTGCTCACCAAATCATCCCTTCCCATGTCTCTCTGCAGGATTGAATCACACCCTAGTTATTTAAGTTGTTCTGCAATTTTGCCATTGCATCCACTCATCCTGTTTTCTCTATTCCGCTGTCCAGTTTAAGACATATGGCTTCCTTTATCTTCACTCTCCCCACTGCATTTGACCCTCTGATGACCCTTCTCCCCATTTCTCCTTTTTTCCTCCTCTAGATTTTGTGGTAAAAAACACAAAAACTCTCTTTGGAAATGTCAACTGCTGAATTGTTATAGACTGAACAATACCAGGAATGCTTCTTTCTGAGCTCTTCCCAACACCCAGTGATCAGATTGTCTACATTCTCACAAGTGTCTTCATATCCATTAGACACTAACAACTAGTGGGATTCATGTTTGACTGTCTAAGGATGGTGTGATGCCATCTGTGTAATCTTGACCTATAGTGTCTGTGTAATTGGACAAACAATATATTTGGGGTGGGGAGGAAATGAGAGAGACACTATAAAACATGTTCACCAAACCTAGGTTAGTTAGAATATTTTTGAAGCAAGAAGCAATCATAAAGCTAGAATATTATTTTTGTTTTTAAACTTAAAGGGAAATGGCAGAGCATATGAAAATAAACTGCTACTGGATGTTTGGATTAAAAGAGATAGAAAGAGATTTCCTAGATTTTGCCCCAGAGTCCAGCATCTACTTATCAACTCTTCTCATAAACACAACATGGCAAAATTAAAAAAAAAAAATCTTCATAATGTAACAATAACATCTTTAGTCAGAGAGATTCAAATATGTAACCTATTAACTACCTTACTAGGCTAGAACTTTGCTAGATTTTAAAACAGATTTCAGAAAAAAATTCTAGGGGTGCTGGGTGGCTCAGCCATTAAGCATCTGACTTTAACTCAGGTCATGATCTCACAGTTCATGGGTTTGAGACCCTTATCAGGTTCTGTACTGACAGCTCAGAGCCTGGAGCCTGTTTCAGATTTTGTGTCTCCCTCTATCTCTGCCCCTCCCCTGCTCATGCTCTGTGTCTGTTTCAAAAATGAATAAGCTATTAAAAAAATTCTAAGCATTAAGTTGGTAAAAAAAAAAAAATCTGCTCAGTACTCAGCTAACTGGAAAGTAAAACTAATACTAAGCATAAAACTCTATGCCCTAAACATCTCCCAGTTGAGATTTTTCTAAATTAAAAAAAAAAGTAGGGTCACCTAGGTGGCTCAGTCAGTTAAGTGCCCAACTTCAGCTCAGGTCATGATCTCAAGGTTTGTGAGTTCAAGCCCTGCGTCGGGCTCTGTGCTGACATCCCAGAGCCTGGAGCCTGTTTCAGATTCTGTGCCCACCCCCGCCCCTTCTCTGCTTGCACTCTGTCTCTCTCTTAAAAATAAATCAACATTAAAAATTTTTTTTAAATGTATAAACATCTCTGAAATTATGGAAGTTGAGGTTGTGTCAATGAAACAAACAAGTATTAAGTATTGAAAGTATTCAGGTGCCACCAGATGTTTGATTTGTAACTTATAATGTTAGTGATATATGTATAATGAGAAAACATCACCAGAGAGTAGTATAACCTGGTCATGATATGTATTGGCCTATGAGGTTTCTGTGATTATTCCCAGCCCTTAAATTTTGGAGTTTTATAGAGGACTCTGATGAAACTTTTCTAAACTTAAAATAATAGATTATAGTTGTCCCTGGGTGAGACACAATGACTTAATATATTGTTAAACATTATATCATAAAAGATATCATTAAATAAAACCTAACCCTGTGGCGCCTGGGTGGCTCAATTGGTTGTGTCCAACTTCGGCTCAGGTCATGATCTCGAAGTTCATGAGTTTGAGCCTGGAGACTACTTTGAAGTCTTTGTCTCCCTCTCTCTCTGCCCCTCCGCCCGCTCACACTGTCTCTCTCTCAAAAATAAATAAACATTAAACAAAATTTTAAATAAAACCTGACCACAAGTAAAAACTCCCCAGTCCAAACATCCTTTAGCACTTTAGTTAAAAACTATTTTATTGTAATTAACATATCCTTAACTATAGTTATTTTCATATTTATTTACTTGATTAGATTGTCCTTAGGCAAGCGAGCCATTCCTCTCAAAGCATAGTGCCTTTCACATTGCAGTTGCTTAAAAAATCGTTTTATAATTTGAGGTCACAGTATTAGCACAATGTATAATAGTCTATTGTTTTCACCCTTCTGGTTTTTACAACTTTGAAAACTATAGCATCATACAGGAATAATGTTCAATATCCAAGAATTCTTCACAGGAGGCCATTTATAGAAACATTCTTGCTAGAGAAAGATAGCATGGTGAAAATTGAACTCTTGGCCATTCTCTTCGGATTCCAACTCAGCATTACTTCCTTTTCTCATGGTAGGGCACTAGCTCCCTATCAGTCATGGACTTTAATATCAACCCCTCCCTTTTCCTTTTTCCAATTATTTAAGCCTTTGTCAGGAATCCCACCATGTTCACTCAGTGCCTCTGGAATTCTTGTTTTCTTCCTGTCCCTAGTCACCTCACCATCTTGCTTACTATATTCTTTCTCATAAAAGAGTTGCTGCTAGCAGCACATTAATTTTTCCCAGCAAAGCTTCCTCTGCCCTTTAAGGTTTGCCAACTAAACACTATTAATATTTCTCTACCAATGCCTCTTTCACCTATTCTTCCCAGTCTCCTATCATTTTCTTTACAAAAACACAAATATAAATCTTATTGCCCTCTAGTTTTCCATATCCCGCTTTTAAAGTCTCCAATATGAATAAGAGACATTGAAAACATTTTACTACTTAAAAAGATAATTTATTATTAAAAAATACTGTTTGGGGGAGCCTGAGTGGCTTGGTCAGTTCAACAACTCTTGATTTTGACATAATCTCAAGGTTTTGTGTGTTCGAGACCCTTGTCAGGGTCTGTGCTGACTCTGCAGAGACTGCTTGGGATTCCCTCTTTCTCTGCCCCTCCTCAGATCATGCTCTCTCTGTTACCCTCAAAATAAATAAATAAGCTTCAAAAATACCATGTAGCAGTGTGCCTGGGTGGCTCAGGTGATTAAGTGTCTGTCTCTTGATTTAGGCTCAGGTCATGACTCATGACCTTATTTGTGAGAATGAGCTCCACATAGGGCTTTGCAATGACAGCATGGAGCCTCCTTGAGATTCTCTCTCTTCCCCTCTCTCTGTTCCTCCCCAGCCATGTGCTCTCTCTCAAAATAAATAAATAAACATTAAAACAATTAATAAATAAATAAATTCACTGAAGCTCACAAAAATAATAAAAATACCATTTAGGATGTTAAATTAACAGTACTGGAAATTTGAGATTTTAAAAAAAATATTTATTTATTTTTTTTTGAGGGAGAGAGAGAGAGCACGTGTACATGCACACACACATGCACATGCATGTGCTCAGTAGGAGAGGGGCAGAGAGAGAATCCCAAGCAGGCTCTTTGATGTCAGCTCAGAGCCCAACATACGGACTTGATCTCACAAACCCTGAGATTACAACCTGAGCCAAAATCAAGAGTCAGACACTTAACTGACAGAGCCATGCAGGCACCCTAGTATTTGGAATTTGAAAACAAATACAGATCCTTTCCTCAACGTAGGGTAATATATTTCAAATAGATTAAAGTTTATGTTTCAAATAAAGAAGAGGGGAGCCTGGGTGACTCGGTTGAGGTCCAAACTCTTGATTTCAGCTCAGGTCATGATTCCAAGGTTGTGGGATCAAGCCCCACATTGGATTCCACTCTGAGCATGGTACCTGCTTGGAAATCTCTCTACCTCTCTCTCTCTCTGCTCCTCCCCTGCTTGTGCTCACATACACATACACACACACTCTCTCAAAATAAATATATAAACTTTAAGGAAAAAGAAACTTTGAAAGAATCTTTAAAAGTACAACCTTAGAGTGGATAAGGCCTTCCTAAACTATGAAAGAAATAAAAGTTTGATAGTTTTCCTATGTAATATTTTAAAACTTCTATAAGTAAAAATAGATCACACCACCATATAAATATCTAAAACATATGACAAACTCAGAAACAATATTTGGAACAGAGGTAAAAGAGTAAATATCCTTAATAGTTAAGAGTTAATAGAAAACAGTAACAAAATTAGAAACACTTCAATAGAAAAATGGTATAGGATTGGCCATGAATCAGAAAAGCAAAAATAAATAATACAAACGGCGACTGCACATAATTTTTCAATGTTCATCCTTATCTGCAATCCAAGAAATATAAAACAAAACAATGGTTTGATGCCAAGCCTTTTTTTCCTGATAAAATAATCAAAGATTGTTTTTTAAACAATAATATCCAGTGTTGGGCAGTTTAGGAAAATGATTTCTAAAATGCTGTTAGTGGGAATATACATTCACAGATTATTTCTGAAGGACAATCTGACAATGTTTCAAAGGCTAAAATATATTTATACCTGAACAATGAATTCTATTCCCATTCATTTAACATAAGAGCATAATACAGAGAGCAAAGTTTTAGCAGCAAAAGTTGTTAATGCTGTGGTATCTTAAGGGATCAAAAGCTAAGACACAGTCAAAATTATTCAACAGTGGGAAGCCAATTAAGTACACAGTGACAAATCTACTGAGTGTTTTAGAAGATATTTAATATTCAAAATACGTTGAAAATGACAACAAAGCATCGTAAGTCGTATCATACCATTTTGTTATATACACGTGTCTATATAAACATAGAAAACTGAAAATATATGTATTTCAAAATATTAACAGTGGTAGTTTGAATATTATAAGTTTTTAAATTTTCTTATTTTTATTTATCTGTGTTTTAAAATTTTCATGCTTTAATATGTACTACAAAAAACAAATATGATTATTGCATCATATCTGGAAAAAACTTATCTTCTTTCCTTTATTCCATACTCATCTAAGATATTGTTGTGGGTGCCTGGGTGGTTCAGTCAGTTAAGCATCTGACTCTTGATTTTGGCTCAGGTCATGATCTCAGGGTTTGTGAGATCAAACCCCTATCTCAGGCTCTACACTGGCAGCATGGAGACTGCTTGGGCTTTTCTCTCTCCTCTCTTTCTGCCCCGGCCCTGCTTTCTCTCTCTCGCTCTCTCTCTCTCTGTCTCTCTCTCTCAAAATAAATAAATAAATAATCTTAAAAAAGTATTATTGAATTCAGTACTCTTTCAATGATTGTTATCTCTAGAATACCAAGGTCTACTGAGAATTTTATGATATACAACTATTTGAAGAATTGAGATTTTCTTTTTCAGAGTCTCAATTCAAAGGAATAAAAAAGAAATTAAAAAGGAAATAAGGAAAATATGGATTAATAAAGAGTAATATTTTAAGCTCTTTATATCTTTAGCTCTTTCTGAAAAGAATCGTTGGCCTACATTTTCTTTTTTCATATTCTCTTTTTCTAATTCCATTCTCTTACTTCCAAACTTAAAAAAGTTATTACATAACTTTTATAAAGTTAATAAATAACTTAAGTTTATTTCTTTATTTTGAGAGAGAGGTGTGCACAAGAGAGCACACAAGAGAGAGTAAGCGAGGGCACGCAGAGGAGCTGGGGAGGGGCAGAGAGAGAGGAAGAGAGGAAGAGAGAGCCAATCCCAAGTAGGCTCTGTGCTGTCAGTACTGAGCCCAATGCAGGGGCTCAATCTCAAGAAACCTCGACCTGAGCCAAAATCAAAGTCAAACATTTAACTAAGTGAGCCACTCAGGTGCCTCAATGAATAACTTAGAATTACAAAAGGAAAGGAAACTTAATTTTAATTATGTATGTTANTATATATATAAGATAGATAGATAGACACATAGATACATAGACACATAGGTCGATAGATAAACAACTCCAGTGTAATATCTACACCCATAATACATTGGATGGGATGACAAACCACTGAAATCTCAAGCAGTGTTCAAATAGCATTTAAGCCTAAACAAATAAAAAAGCTGAAGCCAAAATAGAACAGATGTGACTAGGACCACTCAGATGTTGTAAATCAAATGCCAAACATAATACTTAAAATCCTGAGTGTCAGGAAATTAACTTGATGGGTTGAGATGCACAATTACATGAAAATAATGTTGAAAGTTATCAGAAACATGGGAAGGAACACAATTTTGCCCATGATTTTTAAGCAATTTTTATAGTTAGTATAGTTTTCCCACTTCTTTTGAGTTAAATTTATAACAATAATTGGCAGAAGAGAGAAAATTTTTTAAAAAATCAAATGTCTTTAGGTGCATCTGGGTGGCTCAGTCGGTTAAGCATATGATCTCGGCTCAGGTCATGATTTCACAACTCGTAGGTTCAAGCCCTGCATCAGGCTCTGTGCTGACAGCCTGCTTTGGATTCTGTGTGTCCCTCTCTCTCTGCCCCTTCCCCACTCACATGCTGTTTCTCCCTCTCTCTCAAAAATAAGTAAACATTAAAAAATATGTATCTTCGGGGCAACTGGGTAGCTTTGTCTTTTCTCATGTAATCGTTGCCTTTTTTTTTTTTAATTTTTAAAAAGTAATCTCTGTACCCAATGTGGAGCTTGAACTCATGACCCTGAGACCAAAAGTTGCATGCTCTGCTGGGGCACTTGAATGGCTCAGTCAGTTAAGCAACCGAATCTCAATTTCAGCTAAAGTCATGATCTCAGGATTTGTGGGTTTAAGCCCTGCATTAGGTTCTGTGCTGGGATTCTCTCTCTGCCTCTCTCTTTGCCCCTCTCCTACTTGCACTCTTTCACTTTCTCTCTCTCTCAAAATAAATAAATAAACATTCAAAAAAGAGTCTTGGGCCAGCTGGTTGGTTCAGTTGGTTGAGCATCTGACTTAGGCTCAGGTCATAATCTCACTGTTCATGCATGTCAGCCCTGCATCAGGCTCACTGCTGTCAAGGCAGAGCCCACTTGGGATCCTCTGTCCCTGGCTCTTTCTGCCCCTCCCTGACTCAAGTGCACAATTGTGTGAACATGCTCTTTCCCTCTCTCTCTCTCAAAAATAAACATTTGAGAACAAAAGTCTTTAGGCCTTTAGGATAAATATCTGGTAAAGACAGGACTGCACACCAATCTAATGTGTTTTATTGCATTTAAGATACCATTATTTTATTTACCATTAAGAAAGATAAAAATGTTGATTATTATTGTAACTAACACTATTAATTGAAAGATGAATCTCAACTTCCAAGATCTTAAAAAGTGAAAAGATATGTGCCTTAGAATTGATGAAATATAATTTTTAGCACTGTGTCAGATCAACCTACTAAAGTTCCTGCCTTTAAGGGGTTAATAACTGAAACCTATAGATAAATAGAAATCTTAGCTCAGTGAAAGGGATATCAAAATCTACCTTCTGTGATGCTTTATCCCCTTTTCATAACATAGGAAGATGTTTCCAAATATGAATAGCTAATGTTTTTCTCTTTGCACTTAAAGAAAGTAATTCTTATTTCTTACTCTTACTTACTCAGGTGGGCAGGGCTCAGTGTTGCAGGCTCTTTGATTTTCAGGTGGCTTACTGTCAGGGTCACAGTAATTATTCTGGACAATAGAGCTGTCGTCCAATCTTTTACACACCGCCTCCTGTCTTTGGACACCTTGAGAAAAGGAGCACATCATTAATTGAAGAGTAGTTTACTTTCCAATTAAGTTAGGTATGCATAGCTTTCCTCTGGGGGATCAACCTCACTGGATCGCTGCTGTCTGATCTGTTCCAGAAATACTTCACTGCTTCTTTAAAAAGGAGAGAAGTCCTGGTCATTATACTGCAATTTTAGGCAAAATTATTGTTCTCATATTTAGAAACATAACTGTTTTCAACTTCAGAAAAGAAACTATTGGCAATTTTAAACAATATTACCATTTGTATATTCTTCTTCCTGCTTTCCTTAAAAAAAAGAACAAAAAACAAATCCCCTCAACTTCATTTTCCCAAAATATAATCAGATAAAATGTATGAATATACATTTCAATGCAAAATAATGGTTGCATATCTATTTAAAAATAAAATAATAGGGACAAATTTACTTTTTGATATTTTATAGGACAAATCCCATCAATTTAATCTTTGTGAGGAACACATCACATTCAGACATTTCATTCATTTTCTTCCATTTTTAAATTTATTCCTCTAAAAGCCCAGAAAGTCTAGAATTTAGAGATTACAGTGGGCCTCATTTGCACTCCAATCCATTAGTCTGTTTGCTTTAATAGAGATGGCCTCCTGTTGATTATACCATATATATCAAACAGATATATATGTATATATATATTTCTTGAAATAGTAACTCAGAAGATTGTCTCAGTCTTAAAAATTATTCTATGTGACCTGTTTGTCACAGCTAAAAATACTCTCATTATAAAATTTGTAAAATTCTAAATATGTATTTATTATTTATTGGCAAAGATATCCACCACAACTTGCTCACATTTCACAAAATACACAGACACACAGACACACTTTTATTTGTAAACATCCCTGGTGAGTAGGCCTTATGCAGTCTCATTTTCTCTTTAGTGTCGAGGAATCTAAAGAAGAAAAGCTAAGTATACCAAGATACCAGAGAAAAAGTAAAACTAAAAATAACGCTGTATGTTTCAGATTATATAGAGGCCGCAGGTTACTCCTGGAATTGTAAATAAAAGCATAAACTATCCCCAACTCCCCAACCTTGTCTCTATAACCAGGTAAGCTAAATTACCCGCAAAGAGTTGTAAAAACAGCATTAGCAATATCCAGGAAACCACAGCTTCACACCTAGCCAGACCCGCATGAACCTACAGTTTTGTTTTTTGTTTTTTTTTTTCCCAGTTGCTTTTAATAGTACCCTAAAGAAAAGACTTTAATCTCATATTAGGGAAATCAATGTGAAATAGGATCATTCACTGAAGGAAATTGTCACCTTCAGAGTCATACACCAAATGCTTCCTCCAAGATCCCTTTAAAAGTCTTGGAAATTCTGCAGGTGGAGGTGCCTCAGCCATCATGCAATGCAAACTTTTAACTAAACAAGATAGGGAAATCTATGTCTCTGATCGGGTGAATTACCAAATCCTGTAGCCTCCATGATGGTGGTGAGCAGCTGATGAACGTATATTTTACTGTTTGCAGTGACCCAAGGCTCCTCTACTAATCTCTTTCAGTAAGTTTTATAGGTTTTCCTAAGTTTAGAGGCCTAAAACGTAGCCAAAAACTTACTGGCAACATGTCTTAGAATATGTATTGTATTCATTCCCTCCTAAACCCTAGAATAGGCCAAATCTCAGTTTATGTGACAAGAGTTTGGAATTTTTTAACTATTAAACTTTAGATTTTTGAGGGAGGAATGATTCACGTCAGGCATAGCTGTGATCCATTCACAGATGTTCCGTAATATTCATCAGCTAGCTCCCCACTGTGTCATTCCAGTGGGCAGATAACTAAGTCCATGTGACCCACCTAGACAGATATCTCCACCATTAGTCATAGGGGTCAACTTCCATTTGCCACAGTTCTTCCACCCAGTTCAATATGTTGTTCCTATCAGGAAGAGCAGGGGATTATTTTTATAAGTTAACATGGTTATTTTTTTTCAAAGTTATTCAAATATGATTATACTTGGAGAGGGGAGGCTCAAACCACCCACTTACATGGAGGATTTAGACAACTTTATTCAACTCTTATAATTATGTGTAATCATAATAAAATAATCTGATTTGCAACAAGGAAGTTGTCATTCAATTTAATACTTTTGTTGTTTTTCAGAAAAGAAAAAACGTTTTCAACACTACCAAATGGAACTGAGGTTACTCTGCATCCATGCCAAAAACATCAATTCAGCTTCTACAGGTTAAGAGAAAATTCTACTTCCTTTAAATTAAGCCTAGAAATGTTGTGTGGTTATATTAGTTTTTAAAAGTAGCCTTTAATGTAAAAGAAAGGCCTCTGCAATTTGAATCACAGGTGAGATATTCATTATTATAAGTCAAATTTACATTTGATATTAAGATAAATTCTGGCCAAGTATGTTTCTTGAAAAAACTAAAACATTAATTGTTGAAAATTTGGGGAAAAAAAACCCAAACCACAAACAACAAAATAAAAAAAATATCCACAGTCTCATCACTTTGTTCTGGATCTTTATTTTTAAGGCTATTTTGCACTTTGGTGGGGCCCAGTAATTAGTTTAAAATTGCATAGTATACAAACTAAACATGCCAGCTAAATGTGGTTGACAAGTCATACATTCATGCATTCATTCACTCACTCATTCAACAGAGAATAGTTACTAAGTATAAGGAACTGTGCTTCTAAATTGAACTAAGTGCTAAGAATTACAAATTGACTTAATTTTGGTCATGCCTTTCAGACTTCTTAAAACCAAGAATTAGGGTATTGTGGGGGCTCACTTCAGTTTCATAAGTTCAGAACACTATTTTTTATGAAGTAAAAATTAAAGCCCTTGGATAAACAGCTAAAATTACTCTTTATTTCAAGAAGATGCATTTTTCCTTGCATTTATCTTTTATTAATTTTCTTCTAAAATGTTCTATTAGAAAGTGTGGTACTTCACACTCAAGAACTGATTATATCAACAATCTATTCCGAATCTTCTGACTATGCTAAACTATCTTCCTCCAGTAGCATNGGTAAAGTCTAAACCCAATGTGCCTAATTTAGGATGGATGTTGAAACACATACTTTGGGACTAAGGGAAATGTAGGTTTTAGGTGTAGAAAATAGAAAATACAGATCAAGTGGAAATAATCTAAACAAAGTCAACAAGAAAAATGATTGAGTTTAGACTTTTTTATATGATCAAGGCCCTTAGACATAGCTTCTTTTAAGGTAATCTGTAAAGTGGGGTGCCTGGGCAGCTCAGTTGATTAAGCATCCCACTTTGGCTCAGGTCATGATCTTACGTTCTGTGAGTTTGAGCCTCGTGTCAGGCTCTGTGCTGACAGCTCAGAGACTCGAGCCTGCTTCAGGTTCTGTGTTTCCCTCAGAGCCCTACCCCACTCACTCTATCTTTCTCCCTCTCTCAAAAATAAATAAATATTAAAAAAATTTTTTTAAAGTAATCAAACACTACTAAGAAGTTTAGTTAAATCCTGTTGAAATAATTACATTGAGTTACACAAAGTTACTGTGTTTTCAAATCTGAAGACTTATAGTTTATAACCAAAAACATAAAATGTCCACAAGACTAGTCAGTATATGCACAATCAAAAACAAACTTCTAGTGACTTAGTGTCCATATCCCCTGGAGTATGCAGATGATCTGCAGAACTTAATTGGTCAAATTTAAAACTACACCAATTGTATTTTATTTTTAAAGATCTAGAGTTACTGGCTTGCAAATTCTATGCCAATTTTTAATTTAATGTCACCTATCTTCCATGCTTAAAAAATCACAAAGATGCCATTTCCAATACATGTTTACTTGAAACTCTCTAAAATGGGTGTATACTATGTAGAGATTTTTATTTTGCTTATCAAAGAGTCAAATATCATGGTTCTTTTTTTAAAATTTTTACTTATTTTTGAGACAGAGAGAGAGAACAGGGGAGGGGGACAGAGGATCCAAAGTGGACTCTGTGCTGAAAGCAGCGAGCCTGATGTGGGGCTAGAACTCACGAAACAGGGGATCATGAAGTTGGAAACTCAACCAACTGAGACACCCAGGCATCCCCAAAATATGATGGTTCTTAGCATCAAACCATAAGCTTTAATTTTAGCCTGTAAATTTAAATTTATCAGGTCTTATATTTAATATTTAATTTTCAGCTGATAGTTAAAAATTGCAAATTATCTATTTTCCTATCAAAGATTCTCTTGTCCAGTAAGAGGATTACCCAAATTAATCACTGCTCTAGTTGTATATCAGGAAATGGCTTTTAGTACTTTGAAATAGCATATGCCCCAGGAAAATGATCAAGAAGTTCAGTAAGCTGCAAGTGAATTCTGGATGGAATCTTTTATTCACTGTGCTTACTCTAGGAGATGTTGACAGTTCAACTGAAGAACACAGGGTCCTGGGCTTAGCAGCTACATTCCTAGGACCAATCCTGAGTGAAGGCTCCAGAAACCATAGTGCCTCTCAATTTCCTCACCTCCTTTTCCTTCCCTTCTCTATTCCACTTATAAGTTGCTCAATGTTCTCATATCCTATCTATTTCTTATTTCAGAGAATTAAACAACATTGTAAACTCATTTGTAACAATATTTGGAAATATACTGCCTTTCATAGAACAGTTGATTGTTTTAAAAGTAGAGAAGTGGGCATTCAATGCACAGAAGTTACTGCCTGAATTTCAGAGTGACATGTGTTAAAACAAGAAATATATGGGGGAGGTTAAAGACAGGAGAAATATTTTCTAGGTCTTTTCAAATCTTAAGACTCAGCATTCCAGAGCTAGACCACTTAGTTGGTAAGTGAGCAATCTATAACCATATTTGAATGAATCAATTATGGAAAGAGAAGTATAAATGTATCCTTGGGATTGAGAGGCTAACCAACATTTAGATAATCTAACCTAGTGGCATAACTCATCATATTTACCCAAGAAACAGTTTTCTGAAGAGGAAGAGGTGGGGGGAATGTTAAAAAGTTAGAGCTTATACTACAAATGTGGCTGGTGGCTAAGGCAACAATTCGCTTAACCAAAGCATCTATAAAGTAGCTAGCAACCAAGACGACACTATATAACCATAATATACAGAGCATATGGCCAGCAATATTAATTTAATCTAAATCTTTACTGTAGATAGCATCCAAAGAGCAACAAGAAACAGGAAAAAAACCAAAAACCAAAAAACAAAAAGTCTCTCTGCTCTGCCTCTCACTGATGGAGTCTGGCTATTATGCTGTGTGACTATTGGCCAGACACAAGATTTGCAGGGCAGAGTAAAGCCTATCTGCTTTGATCTAACAGCTGACAGCTGGTACCCAGGGAACCAATCAGTTCCACCCATATGCTTTCTCCTTCTGAAGTTCCTCCTGCTAGTTTTTATCTTTCAAAGTCTTCCTTTCTCAAGTTTTCCTTGTGTCCTCAGAAGGACTAGATGTTCCAAGGAAATACAGTATNCAAACATGGGGCTTGAACTCACAACCCCAAGATCAAGGGTCACATGCTCTACCATTGAGCCAGCCTTTTAAAGCTTTTCTTTTAATTACATATAGCACCTCTTTCTTTCTTAGAGACAAAGACTAAATACTTCAGATTTGAGTTATAAAAAAGCTGTATAGCTTTTAAACTAGAATATTTTTCCCAAGTAAAAAATAATGTGATGAGTAATATCAGAATTAATAGTAATATTAATAGAATAAAATTGAGATGATGACATTTACCATTAAAAAATGCTTATTTTTTAAAGCATTTTATGCATAATACCTTGTAAAGATGCATAAAATTATGACTGTTAAAAATGATATCTTGAACAGAATTTTTGGGAAGTGAAACATGACCTGTGACACACAAATCATTAATACAATAGGAATGCACTTAAACTTTGCGTTCAGCCTTACCCAAGGTTTTCAGTGAGTGAACATGTATGCAGGCCTGATCATGTTAGGGAAGAGTACAATCTCTAAAGCAATGGAAAAGAGAAGAAATAAGAAGGAAAACAGCACTAGGGGAAATGTTTTGGGTTAGGAGAGGCTCCTTGCCTTCAGCTATACATTCTAACATAAGAGAAAATGCAGAGTAAACAGTAAAAACTGTCAGGTTATCAAATCAACTTTCATATGTAAGACTTTTTACATTAAGTTGGAAAGCTTAAATAATATTAAAAATACAAAGAATTAAAAAAACAATTTTAAGTGTATTGTATGGGGAAGCCATATGCTTAAGTAAAAATATAAATGGAAATAATTATTATAGACAAATGAGCAAACGTATTAACTTCCAGGACTGTGAACCAAACAAGAGCATGAGTTTGTCTAGAGAAGCTACGCCTCTTAAGGGCATGCTATATGAGAATCGGGCCAGGTGCAAATGATGGCTACAGAGCCTAGGCTTTCGGGAGCTGTGATGTTCAAAAGTGCGCTGCCATGATGCCTGGTACAGCTAAGCCCATATATTATAGGTTACTCTTCCTTCCTGACATTGAAAATGACCTAAAAAGAGAGGATGGCGGGAGTAAGTGAATAGGGAAAAGCCATGTTCAGTGCAATGACAGACCACTGTCTAGTCCCACAAGTATTTTATATTTCAAAGACCAAAGAGAAAATATGGGAAAAATAAACAGCTGAATACACATCTTTATTCTTTCTAAACTCAAATCACTTTTTATGAGGGGCTGTATTATTAAATATATTACAGTGATCTATTTTATGTCTAAGTTGGTATACACAGGAATCAAACATAAAATGACTCTCATAGCTTCAAACAATAGTACATTGTGTAACTTCACACAGAAATTATCTTTTATAGGGAATTTTCCTTAAAACTAATTATATAACTATATTTCTTAAAATAAAATGGCAATGAATAAAGTGCTTTTAATTATTCAAACTAAAATTTCCATCTGCTATCTTTTACTTAACTCTGAAAGTAACTTTTGGGTGGTAAATCCTAAATGAAAGAGAAGCAAACATAGTTATAAGATTCAATTTCTTAATGTCTTTCATTAAGAAAGACATTAATTTCAATCTCAAGTCTACTTTGAATCTTGAGAAACAACTGGATTTTGCTTTCCTCTCTGCTCCATCTTGGGACTCCTCCACTCTAAGTTAGTGTCATAGTTACAGTATAAATGTCCTTTATAAGCTGTAATACATATTCGTTACTATTATGATGATGTCTATAAAAGTCAACTCTGGAAACACTTCTTTGTTTGAAGCACATTCTGTTGGCTCACTAACACTATAAATTGACCATTATTCATGATGTTAAAAATGCTAGGTATGTTGGGGTGGCTGGCTCAGCCAGTTACTTTTTTGTTTTATTTTGTTTTGTTTTTAGAGAGAGAGAGGGAGAGGGAGAGGGAGAGAGAGAGAGAGAGAGACCCAATCCCAAACTGAATCCATGCTCAGTGCAGAGCCTGCCACGGGGCCTAATTTAACAACCCTGAGATCATGACCTGAGCCAATATCAAGAGCCAGGTGCTCAACCAAATGAACCACTCGGGAACTCTGAACATGTGACTCTTGATATCAGGGTTGTGATTCAAGCCCCATATTGGAGGTAGAGATTACTTAAAAACAAAACAAAATCTTTTTTTTTTTTAAGTTTGTTTATTTTGTTTTGAGAGAGAGGGCACGGAGCAGGGGAGGGGCAGAAAGAGAATCCAAAGCAGGTTCTGCATTGTCAGTGCAAAAAAATTGAGATTATGACTTGAGGTGAAATCAAGAGCTGGAAGAGCTGGATGCTCAACCGACTGAGCCACCCAGGCACCCCTAAAAATAAAATCTTAAAAAAAATGTTAGGTATCTTAGAATTAGCAAAGAAATTAAAAGGACATTTGTGAAAACGGAAGGCATTTATCTGTTTGGTACTATGAGAACTGTTCTCTTTCAGTCTGGTGTTAGTATTAGCATAAAGATTATATTATATTTTTCCTAATAATTACTTTTTAAAGACAATATAAAATTGTTATGTTATAATGGAATTAGTATACTTTTAAGGGCACATAATGCTTGTGTTGTGTCATTTTCGAAAATGAAATATATAACATGAACATACAGTGTTTCCATAGAAACAATGTAGAAATATCCAACTTTTTAAAGAGGCCAAGGCAATCTGCATGATTAAATAAACTTGAAAAGTCTGTCATTAATAAATGGAATAGTGTAGATTATTACATAAACTTGTTAGGTAATAAATTACAAAGAAGAATTTGCTAAAGGGTCTTTTTAAATATTTAGGGTTTTTAAAATTTTTTTCTTTCTTATTCTTTTTTTTCCCCCTTTAATCACCTACCAATCTTAATCTGAATTAACAGAGATAGAGAAAGGAAACATGTTGAGGACATATCAGAAGGGAAACTTAATACAGATAGGAAGGAAAATTTTACACAGCACTCAAGACCTCTAGTTCCTTAACTGGAAGTACAGAAGAGGCTTTAATTTGAAACACTGAACTTTATCATGACCCTGATAAAAGAGTTTACATGCATTTTTTTTTTTTATAAAATCAAATTCAACATCAATTGGAAGGAAGGGAGATGACTAATTTTTATCCACTGTAATATCACTAAATTTTAACCTAAATCAAGAATTCTCAAATTTTCTTGGTTCATGACACCAATATCTCAGTAATTTTTTCACAACCTTCATAGGCAGAAAAAGAAAAAAAAAAAAACCTAAGAGTTTCATGTATTAAGTAGTTACGTCCAAACAACTTAGTAATAATCACTGTGGTATGTGACTGATGTCATTGTGTTACCATTGAAAATATACAATATTCTCCTGTGCCTTTTGTGAGTCCGCTGCAGTGTTTTGGGGCATCACGGTGCAGTTTGAAAAATATGGGCCTACATCAGAAAAATACAAAATAGTCATATTTGGAAACTATGTAAAACATTTAAAAAATATTAAAGAGTAGAAACCAGGTCCAATATGCATAAGAATTCAGATGAATTAGGTGAAATCACAAAAAAAGTAAAAAAAAAAATTTGTCCAAATGAGAAAGAAGAAACATATAGAATATCTTCTAAGTTTATATGCTATCCATGTGTGCAAACACACACACACACACACACACACACACACACATGCACGCACAACTTAAGATGACATCCAGGGAAGAAAAAGAAAAATAAATAAAATAAGCATGAAATAAACAAGAAAAAATAATGAGGCTATGTAAATGTAAAGAAAAATAATGGCAAATTTTTATTTTTTTAATTTATTTTTTAAAATACAATTTATTGTCAAATTGGCTTCCAGACATCACCCAGTGCTCATTCCAGCAGGTGCCCTCCTCAATGTCCATCACCCACTTTCCCCTCTCCCCCACTCCTCATCACCCCTTAGTTTGTTTTCTGTATTTAAGTCTCTTATGGTTTGCCTCTCTCCCTCTCTGTTTGTAACTTTTTCCCCTTTCCCTTCCCCCATGTCTTCTGTTAAGTTTCTTAAGATCCACATATGAGTGGGGGCGCCTGGGTGGCTTAGTCGGTTAAGCGTCCGACTTTCGCTTAGGTCATGATCTCGCGGTTCGTGGGTTCGAGCCCCGCGTTGGGCTCTGTGCTGACTGCCAGCTCAGAGCCTGGAGCCTGTTTCAGTCTGTGAATCCCTCTCTCTCTGACCCTCCCCTGCTCACGCTGTCTCTCTCTCTCTCTCTCTCTCCCCTAGAAATAAATAAAACATTAAAAAAAAATTAAAAAAAAAAGATCCACATATGAGTGAAAACATATGGTATCTGTCTTTGTCTGACTGACTTATTTCACTTATCACAATAATCTCCACTTCCATCCATGTTGCTGCAAATGGCAAGATTTCATTCTTTCTCATTGCCAAGTAGTATTCCATTGTATAGATAAACCACATCTTCTTTATCCATTCGTCAGTTGATGGACATTTATACTCTACATAATTTGGCTATTGTTGAAAGTGCTGCTATAAACTTTGGGGTACATGTGAATAATGGCAAAATTTTAAATGATCAAAAACAATTGATCAGAAACATTCCTGAAAAATCCCATAATATATATGAAAAATCTGTATTTTGATCTTCAAATAAAATCAAAATTGCCTGTAAAAATAAACCTGTCTTCTTCCTTCTCCTCCTCAATCTTAATATAGCTTTAGCGTATCTTTTTCTCCCTGAACTGCCTGCCCGGTAATGTTCAACAAAGAGATACCTCTGATTATCAGCAGAAACTTGACGAAAATGAGTTCTTTGGTATGCAATCTTTGTATTTTTACATAGAGAGAAAAAAGAAAACCCCAGAAAAACAAATTTAGAGAAAATAATCAGAAGTGTCAATAGAGCCAATTGCAGATCAAAGACTGTATATTTAGGGTATAAATTTAAAACTAGTATATGTAAAGTATTTATGTATTTCTGACTTTTCTTTGTACCACAAAGTATTTTTAAGACTTTCTTTGTAATAGAATAGGTGTAAACTTGAATGCAACAGTACAGCATGGATTCTCAGTTAATTGGCTTTGGAAGGCTTTGGTTTAAAATCTAAGGGTTGCTTCAAATAAGAGGAGGGGTTAAAGAGACTTTGGCATAGAAAGAGAATGGTTTAAATGGTGGGAAATGAGAGCACATTCAGAAATGTAGGGAAGGAAATTATCATGAATACTGTCTGTTGGCATTTTACAAAGATTCATTCCCTAATGAAACAAAAATTTCCTAAAACAATAGATGACCTTCTCTAGAACTACGTCATAAGGAGGAAAAAAATGTTATTGGTTTTCATAAATATTGAGTTAAAACAGGAGCCATATGCCTCTGACTTATGGGTCTAAATTAAAGTTGGTTGAGTATATAACCAATTATTCACTGTAACTCCGTAAGTACCACAAAAATTTGAAATTAGAGGAAGAAATTCAGAAAACCTACTTAGCACAATTTCTCCAGATCTTAGGCAAAAGACTAAGAATCAATACTTAACACCATTAGAGCCAGTTTTGAAAGCATTGATTAGATGCTTATAAATGATCCATCAGGTAAAGAAGAAAGTATGTAAATAAACTGGAAAAAAAAAAAGCTTTCTAAATGCATATCCAATCTGATGATCACACTAAAGAAAATTACGAAGTTTAGTGGAATTCTACTACATTTTCACTCTCTCCTTTGATGTCCCATTGTACTGTCCAGCCACAGATACTAATAAATAAATCTCATTAACTTTTGCATTTAACTAGTAGCTAATTAAAAACAAAGCTGTGAGTTAATGCTACTAATGGTATTTGCATCTGAATGTAAATTATTTGAATACTAAATAAACTTTCCATCAGCCTCAGTGGCAGCATTTCTTTTTTTCCTAGTAGGACTAAATTTATTCAATACCCTAGTAAAATTTTTGATTATAAGTATCTAACAGTATAAAAAGTACAAAACAGAATTGTAGATTTCTAATATATTAATATAAAGTATATGACTACATATAGCACATCCTATAGGCAAAGGGGTGGAAGGGCAAAAAGAAGACTGGTTGAGATCTGGTAATGAATAAATAAATACAGAAGTAGATATGATCCACATTATAGTATATTCTACCACAAATGCTGTAGCCAAGATGTGCAAAAAAAAATATTTCAAAATAACAGGAGAAAGATGATAATGGCTGGGACTCTTTTAATATACCTCAAATGCTGTGGTAAAGCCAACCCAACTCACTATGTAATCTGAGCATATGGTGGCTTGTAGTTTTTCAATAGCAGTACTTTTAGCCTTGACTGCACATTAGAATCACCTAGAAAGTTTTTGAAAATCTGACACCCCGGCCACACTCCTGACAAATTAAGTCAGAAATTTCCTCACAAATTAAATCAGAATTTCTGGGGGCAAGCCCAATCATCAGAATTTTCAAAGTTCTCTAGGTGATTTGAATGTAGGACCAAAGTTAAGAACTATTCCTTTAGGTAAAGCATTTGAAAAAATAAAATTTCAAGTTAGTGAAGGAGTTTGAGTAGGGATATATCTATCATGTTGCTCTGTGGAGGTCACCTATTGGTGGAAAAACTCTGTTCAAGGTAAGAGATCATTTTTATTAAGAGAGAATGCTACATTTAAACAATCACTAGACAGGGGTGCCTGGGTGGCTCAGTTGGTTGAACATCCAACTTCAGCTCAGATCATGATCTTGTGGTTTGTGAGTTTGAGCTCTGCATCGGGCTCACTGCTCTCATGCAAAGCAGGCCTCAGATCCTCTGTCCCTCTCTCTCTGCTCCTCCCCCATTCACATACACTCTCTCTCAAAAACAAAAAAAATTAAAATTAAAATTAAAAAATAAAAATCACTAGATATTCAATTTCTAAGTCTTGATTTCGGAAAATTACTTTGCTTGGGTTTTATCTATAAAATAGGAATAATAACAACAATGCTTAGGCTCATGGTACTGTTGATCAAATATAAGAGGGTGCCAGAAAATGTTTTATAAATTATAACATTATTATTACATGGCTGGGCAGTAGAACTATTCATCATTAAAAATACTAGCTATAATGTAGATTACAACTGTAATATGGATTACTACCTAAATGATTTGCCGCTTTGTTTTAATAGGCATTTACTTTATGAAATCTAAGTCTCTGGCTCAATGTTTCTCAAAGTATGCTTCCTGAAGCAGTAGCACCAGCATCAATAGCATGTGGATACTTGTTAGAAGTGCAAATTCTTGATGTCTATTGCAGACCTACTGATTCAGAATTTGGAGGCAGAACCTAGCAATCTTGTTTGAACAGGATATCCAGGTGATTTTGATGTTCAAATCAGAGGACCACATATCCAGCTAAATATTAGTAAGAAGCAAGTATGTATGACTAAAATCAAACGATGAATGCACAGTATTTGTTATTTTAATCTTTAAAAGCTGTACTGGAAAGACACAGTAGCAGAAATTATTGCTTTAAAAAAAGCCCCTAAATCTTTGTATTTAAAAATAATATAGTTCTCCCTACCTAGCCAAACTTTATCAATTAACACATTAATCATGAATATAATGGTAATCTATAAATTTGAGAATCAGATAAATCACAGAGTATACAACACTCTGGATAAGGAATAAAGGAACAAAACTCTAGGAGGAGTTAGCAGTGGCTCAGTAGATAGTTAAGTTTTAACTCAGTGGACTTGGGTTTCTCTAAGAGGAAGAGTCACAACTGTATCTCAAAAATCACATTTATCCTGAAGACAACACCCCATAGCATCTCAATGTTCTTATTCAGGCTAAGGAAGTGTTTCATCATTTACTCAGAGAAAAGACCATTACTTAGACTGAATCATCAACAATGTTTCCTACAGCATTAGATTTGTCATTGGGTCTGCTAAGCAACAGAAAAACAGTCTCAAAACTTCTTATCTTAAAAGATATCATAAGAGAAAGCTATCAACCTTGCTCCCAAATTCAAATTTTGTTATTTCTACTGATAAAACATATGCAGGGCTCACTGAGAGCCCTGTGAGATTGCAATAGAAAGTTCTTTGAGATCTTTCACGTTTTCTCTTTTTCCATTTTTTGAAAATTTTGGTGTCCTCGAGACACCTAGCACCACCCTAGAAAGATAAGAGTGAAATATCCCAATTAAGAACTGCTACCTCCTAAGAAAACAATTCTAAACTCTCATTTCCTATCCTGGAAAAAACTAGCGGAAATAAATTGTCAAAATAGTTAATTCCTTTTGCTCATTGACTCATCTATAAATATTTATTGAGTGCCTACTGTATTCCAGATAGTGTTCTAGGTACAAAATTAGTCTAGAGAGATGCACAGGTGTCAGTGAGGGAGGTATAGAGTCTATGTGTCCAGGTTTCAGTTTCTCAGTCAACCAAATCAGTAGTACCCAAACTCAAGCAAGCATCACAATCACCTGGAGAGCTTATAAAATACATAGACTGTGGAGGCCAATTCAGAATTTCTATTCAGTAGGTCTGAGATGGGCCCCCCAAATTAGCACTTCTAATAAATTCTCAGGTGATATTGATGCTGCTGGTCCAGCGACCATACTTTGAGAACCACTTACCAAGCAAAACAAGCGGCAGCTCTTCACACTATCCCTGCCAAAAAGTACTGTACATGTCTCTTCCAAAGAAGGCAATGGCCTCATGACTGCTGTCATAATCACACACAAGTGAGCAGAATTCCAGTTCCCAGAACCACCTCAAACATCTACGATCAGTGGCTCCAAAACAAAACAAAGAAGTACAAAAAACAGAGAAAATTCTCTTTCAGGGGCTTTTCTCCTTCTTTGTTTTTCCTTTTGTTTTATTCCCTATCACAAGAAATCATTTTTGTATTATGATTTCTCATTGCAAGTGTTACGGAAAAGAATAAAACTCTTTTAAATTTTTCAGACATCTTTAATACAATCAAAGTTTTTCTTCTAAATTCAGTTCTTATAGCCTAACCTCCACCCTTTTGTTGAACTGTCTCCTTTTTGAACAAAAGAATCCTAAGGTTAGAAAGAACACTGAGAATTCACTTAATCCCTCCTTGGCCTTAGACAAGACTGTGTCTAAATCATCCCCAAATATAGCAATTTTCGGTACAAAGACGAACAGGCACTAAGAATTTCTCATTCAACATTCTGTCACAGACTCGAAGATACTAATATACTTTTCTTCAGCCTTCTCTTCTCCAAGCTAATCAACCTCAACATTTAGACTCCCCTCATTACACTTCCTAAACTTTATTCTGACTTTACCTTAATAACTTTATTCTACCTTATACTTCAGGGTCTTCATTATGTATATATTGTTATCATGAAGACTTTTTTTTTTGGTATATGAAAGGGATAAGTTAATTTATAAATTGAATAAAAATGAATTTATTGGAACAAAGAAAGATATCTGTATAAATGCCACCAAATATAATAAAATGGCATTCACTTGAACAATTAATTTCAAATATCCTTTATTTTATTAAAATAATAAAATGCTTTATAGTTTTTAGAACTTTACATTATAAATCACTAGCCATTTCACACATAAAATGGGTGGGAATTAGAAATCTTTTAAAATATGCCACAAATCATGTATAACCACGTTTCATGACACCTCACACAGGAGAAGAAATTATTATTATTATTAATTTGTGGGTTTTTGATGTTTTATATAGTGTTTACTACTTAAGTTGGAGTTATAGATAACAATGATTTAATTCTGTATGAGTCTAAAAGTACTGAATATATTATATAATAATCATTTCTGTGAAAATAATTTCTCTGATTCAAGCTTTGAGAATTAGAGGAGTTTAGAAATTCAGCAAGTATGAGACAAGAAAGGGTCAAGTCCATGTTAAATCATATGTTTCTGGGCAGTTTAGAAAGGGAACATAGGTAATATATTTGAAATGGGGTAAAATGGAATGATTCACTTTCTTTCTATTTCTCCCATTCTAAATATCACTACTCAAAATCAATCTTTCTTTTTGGAATGGTGAGGTGCTCTAGCCCAGCCTACACCCGACGGATAGGGTTGTTTCCTTGTCTATTGGGATCAAGGTGTACGGTGGAGGCGATGCATTTAGTCTCCAGAGAGAAGGAAGATGCTGCTTGCACAGCACTTCTACTCACCAGTCCATGCAGCAGCAAGGGTGTTGGCTTTGAAGGAAGCCAACTGTCCTGCTCTCCCAGCCAGAGGTAAAGAATTGCATTGGTGGCCACTAGAGGGAGGAGGATTAGGAATAGAGTAAATTGTGGGGAAAAGGCACCCATGAAAAACGCACATGGGACAACCAACACATCACCAACCACCGCCTAGCAGCTACCTCTCTGAGGGACTATATGGGGTCAGCATACACCATTAACCCAGAGACCCAGACACCAGGAATTATCATAGTATCCCAGTATATAGCCCCTTAACTTTGATGGCTGGAGAAGGGAGTTTGAATAGGTTTATGGGAAACACACAAGCACACAAACACAGACACGCTACCACACAAACATACATTCTCATCCCCCATTACAAGAAGTTGCATCTGTGCCGTCTGATTCTTGCTCATTTTCTTATTTAAAACTCTTGATGTTGTTTACCAAGAATGTGTTCACCGAAAGCAAACAGCCCACCTTCAAGATAGTCTTGGGAGAAGCACCAGCAGAGACACTCATTGTGCCAAGATGTATTTTACCAACAAATCTGTACAAATTACATGAGGTTAAAAACAAATGGAATATAATATAATTAAAGCAAAGTTTCTTTTGCTAAATTACAGCTTGAAGCAAACCTGCAAGAAATGTTTCCAATTAGCTTCTTTAGCAAACACAAAGCATAGCTCAGAATATATTGTGCTTTCCGTTCTGCCCTCTGGGTGGGCTGCCTAGTGGGTGTCTTACCTCCAGCACAAGTAGCTGAGCATTCTGACCAAGGCTGATGATTCCACGTAAAGCCAACTTCATTGTCTCCACTGCCGGTCCGAGTGATGGGAACATTGAACTTATACCTAATTCCCAAATTCTGTTCCTGAAGTAGAACCTGCCATTGAAAACAACTGGTGAAGATAGTTAAAATACAATGAGGCTTCATTCAGATATTTATTATTTTTTTCGAAGAAGAAAAATGTCATAAAGTAAGTCTCATAGGAAATTTAAGATAACTTTTAAAACACATGCACTTATATTGAATTTTCTCCCCCCCCTTTTCATGGGTAATTTAGAGACATTTCCCTCATCTGCCTTGTTTGGTTATAAAAATATTGTTCAAATAGGCATGGAAAAAATAGTCATATGGAAAAAGCAATATGGCCTAACCTTACACAAATTTTATACCCTTGGAGAAACTGTTTTACCTTTATTAACCTGAATTTCACCTCTTGAAAAACAGACATAATAAAGCCTGATCCTGTGTATCTCACAGAACAAATAACAGACAGTAGAAATTAAGAGGCAAAGACACATTTACCATGACAATGAGATTTTCTGAGGTGGGACCTAGGGCTTCCAGGGATTCTGGTTCATCAGTTGGTCTCTTGTAGTGAAAAGCTGTCCCAGCAACATCAAACTTCCTAGGCCAGTCAATAGTCCAGGCGCCATTAATATAGTAATCATCTCCTTCAGATTTCAAAGCTAAAAAAAGAAAAATCACAGTCTACCTAAAAATGTGAAGTGTCATTTACCACAGAGTCATTAATTGACAGGATATGACAAAAGAAGCATTTATTAGGGAAATTAGTAAAGGAAAGATAATAAGAAATGGTACTAAACACAAAACTAACCTTTTGGGGGAGAAAAAGGAACTGATGAATTTATATCTCATTCTTTACATGCAAATAAATTCCACAATTCCACTCTTAGGTATAAAGCCAAAAGAAATGAAAACAGATACCAAAACAAATATTTGTACACACATGTGCATAGTACTACTATTTCCAATAGCCAAATGTGGAAACAACTCAAATGTCCACCAACTGTGGTATATATAATACAGTCGAATATTATTCAGCCGTAAAAAGGAATGAAGTATTGACACACACTCCAATGAAAATGAACATCAAAAATATTCAGCTAAATGGAAGAGGCTAGACAGAAAAAGTCATATACTATATGCTTCCATTTTATGAAATATTCAGAACAGGTAAATCCATAGAGAGAAAAAGCAGACTGGTGGTTGCAGGGGCTGAGGAATGGAGAGTAACTGCTTCATGGACATACAGGGCTCCTTTTGAGGTGACAAAAATATTTTAGAATATACTAAATACCGTTAAATTGTTCACTTGAAAATAATTACATTCTGATATGTGAATTTCACTTCAATAAAAACAGTGAAAAAATGAGAGAAAAAATAAATGCTATATGGGTAAGTATTTAAATGTAAACACAGTTAAATAATAAAATGTTAGAAAGAAAATGTGTGAGAACTTAAAAAATAAAATTAGGGTATGAAAAGCTTTTCAAGCATGGCAAAAACCTCAAAAATTATAAAGAATAAGTTTAATAAATATGCATTTGATAATGATTACATAATTTGACAGTGACAAACATGACAGCTTAGTTTTTTGGTAGCATGCTAGCTTCTTCAAAAACTTTATAAGTCCAGATGAACAAAGAGCCCAAAAGGAACTAAAAGGGTCATGGTGCACAGAGTGTCTGACTCTCTGGACCTCTGCCATGTGTCCTTAATATTATAGACTATTTCCATTCCCCTAGCCCTATCTGCCTGGCAAATTACTTGTACTTTCTTGACTTCAGATATGTTGTGAAAATTCATTTAATTGTCAAAAATAAATTGAATTAAATCTTATGAGATAGGAACATACCAACCAATATTAAGAATTATTTAGTCTTAAATTTTTCTTTTACTTTAATATTTTTATTTATTTTTATTTTTGACTCAGTAGTTTTTGTCTTATTTAACACATCAACATGACTTTGGCTATATCAGGATATCTGAGACTGCATAATATGAAATAGTAAAAACAAAAATAACAACAATCTGCCTATGGCCGGCATCTTCAAATTCTCCTTCAATTTTAGCTCTCATTTCCTATTTCCTCAACTTCTTAATGAATGGATCCTTACTTGCTTTTGCTGGTAGTACTCTATAGTTCAGAAAAATATCAAGCATTTAAGAACTGAACAAGAATTTACTGAATAAGAGATGTGGAATTAGGGACAGAGCATTATTAAAGGGAAACATTTGATGTTAGAAATCTAATTTTTTTAACTTTTAAATTTTATTTAATTAAAAAATGTTTAATGTTTATTCATTTTTGAGAGACAGAGAGACAGAGCATAAGTGGGATAGAGTCAGAGAGAGAGGGAGACACAGAATCCCAAGTGGGCTCCAGGCTCTGAGCTCCCAGCACAGAGCCCAATGAGGGGCTTGAAGGCATGAACTGTGAGATCATGATCTGAGCCAAAGTCAGACACTCAACTGACTGAGCCACCCAGGTGCCCCAAAAATCTTATTTCTGAGTCTTGTCAACATGGAAAAGAATCCAAAATTATAATATAAAAATAAAGACTTTTTTAAATAAAGGGATGCCCAGGTAATACTAGTGTTCTATCTAAAGAAGCATTCTAGATATGGTTCTATTTTTGAAAGATGTAAGTCAAAGGGGGATACTTCAGGGGAATAAGAACCCATCCAGATCTCACCAGGGATTTCTGAAGAGTCTAAATCTGTCTTAAAGGATCAAACGTCAACTAAATAGAATTTCCACTTCTTTCCCTGTTGAAGTAACTGGTACTGGACTTGACCTCCAAACGTAAATAACTGGAAAACTCACAAAACATATGAATCAGTTATTCTTAAGATGTTGCCCAGGACTGACACAGCTAAGAAGTCAAACAAGTTGAATGATAGAGGCACTTTCTGTCAGTGTAGAATGCAAGAACCCAAGTGAACCATGGTTGTCTCACTGAGTTAGAAGAGAAAGATCAGAAATTAGGAAGGCCAAGATAGTTGGAATTTGCAGGATGAGAGATCTAGAGTAGAAAGAGGGAATCTGTTGCTGAAGACCAATCTACATATGTATAGGAGAAAATCCCATAAAGCCAGGCCAAAAAAAAAAAGTCCTACTAGGGAACTATAGGCAGAAAAATGTTCAGAGCAAGAATTCAGAGTTTCAGCCACTAACATTCAGGAGAGACCCAATAAGAATCATGCCTTGTCTAGTAGAGCTGAGCAAACTCAAGAATAAAGGATACTCTGCACTTACCCAAACAAAGCTCAAAAACAAGCCTCAGAAAATTAGCTTATCTACAAGTTATTTAACACTATTTAAAGGAAGGAAACAAAATCCAGGCTCTCAAAAAAAATTTCATAATGTACAAAATCCAATAAAAAATTAATACAAATGGAAAGAAGCAGGAAAATAGGACCTAAACCAAAGAAAAAAACAAGTTAAAAAAATAGACCCAAAAATGACAGAAATTATGGAATTAGCAACAACTTTCAAACAGCTATTATAATATACTCAGGGATTTTAAAGGAAAACAAATATAGTAACAGGAAACTAGAAGATATATACAGATGGATGCTCAGATCTATGCAAAGAAAGAAACCATGCCAAATAAGGTAATTATGTAGGTAAATAGAAAATAATTTTTCTTGTTTTTAAATTAAAGTAATTGGCTCTTTAAAACTAAAATAATGACAATGTATTATGCAGTTTATAACACTTAGAGCAATAAAATGTATTCAAAAAGTAAGACAAAGGATGGAAGGAAATAATGGAAATAAACTATTGTAAGGGCCTTGCATTTTCCAAAAATGGTATAACATTATTTGAATGTGTACTGTAATAAATTAAAGACAAATTTTTTAAATGCTAGCATAGCCACTAAATAAAACAAAGTATATAACTAATAAACCATTGGTACAGATCAAATGAAATGGTATAAAACACTCGCTGAACCTAAAAGACAAAAAAGAATGATAAAAGGGATAAAAAAATACATAAAATTACATTAAATATAAATGATCCAGACAAGGGGTTTGCAAACTATGACCCATCACCTGTTTTGTAAATAAAGCTTACTGGAACACAGCCATACTAATTCATTAATGTATTACCTATATCAGCTTTCACACTACACCAGAAGTGAATAGTTGAGAAACACTGCATGTTCTATAAAGCTGAAAATATTTATTATTTGGTCTTTTACAGAAAACTGGTCACCACCATGCCCCCAATCAGGAGATTGCAACTAAAAAAGCAAAGATAGTTAGACACAATAAAAAATCAAAATCAACCAGATGTGGTCTACAAGAAACATTTCTTCAAAGTTTTTCTTTCTTTCTTTCTTTTTTTTTTTTTGAGAGAGAGAGAGCAAGCACATGAGCACGAGTGGAGGAGGGGCCGAGGGAGAGAAGGAGGGAGAGAATCCCTCTGCACTGACAGAGCCCAATACAGGGCTTGAACTCACTAACTGAGAGATCAGGACCTGAGCCAAAGTTGAATGCTTAACCTACTGGGACACTCAGGTGCCCCTACAAGAGACATTTTAAATTCAGAAACATCTACATGTGAAAAGTGTATGGATGGAAAAAGACTTTCCATGCAAACACTAATTTGGGTGAAATTTGGGTGGCTATATTCCTATCAGACAAATAGACTTTGGGTCATAGATCATTATAAGGGATAAAGAGGAACATTTGTTAATAATAAAATGCTCAATATGTCAAAAAGATATAACAATCTGAAATGTCTTACACCTAATAACAAAGTTGCAAAATAAATGAAGCAATGTCTTCTGAATTAATGTGAGAAATAAGCAAATTCACATTTCTAGCTGGAGATTTCAACATGATTCTATAACTGCTTAAACAAGGCAGAAAATAAGTAAGAAGATAGAAAACTTCAACAAAACTATTAACTGATTTAATCTAATTGACATTTATGGAATGCTAAACCCAATAACACCAAAATATAAATTCTTCTCAAGTGCACATGGAACATTCACTACGATAGACCATATGCTGGGCCATAAAACAAATGTCAACAAAACAGTGAAAATCATACAAAGTATGTTCTCTTTCAATATGAGAATTAAACTAGAAACCAAAAAAAAAAAAAAAAAAGATCTGGGGAATTCTCAAATATTTCGAATTTAAATAATATCTTCTAAGCCATGAGTCAGGATGTAAATAAAAAATTTTAAACTGAGTGATAATGAATATACAATATATCAAAATATATGGGATTTGGGAATGCAAACTGGTGCATCCACTCTGGGAAACAGTATGGAGGTTCCTCAAAAAATTAAAAATAGAACCACCCTATGACCCAGCAATTGCACTACTCGGTATTTATCCAAGGAATACAGGTGTGCTGTTTCGAAGGGACACACGCACCCCAATGTTTATAGCAGCACTATCCACAATAGCCAAAGTATGGAAAGAGCCCAAATGTCCATCGATGGAAGAATGGATAAAGATGTGGTATATATGTATATACAATGGAGTATTTATTACTCGGCAATCAAAAAGAATGAAATCTTGACATTTGCAACTATGTGGATGGAACTAGAGGGTATTATGCTAAGCAAAATTAGTAATGAAAAATGGAGAAATAATAGAAAAAATTATTTAAATCAACAGCTTGTTCTTTGAAAAGATCAATAAAATTAACAAACCCCTCACTAACATGATCAAGAAAAAGAAACATTATGATAAAAAGCATATGATCATCTCAAGAGATAGAGAAAAAACCATTTGAAAAAAATTAGCATTCGTTCATGATATCAATACTATTTATAATAACATGAGAAAGCATGAAATATTTAGTGGTAGATTTAAGAAAAAAATAGGTGCAAGACCTGTACATTGAAAAGTAAACACTAGTAAACAAACTGGTGAACAATTATAAAGCTTTAAATAAATATGCAGGTAAATCTTTTCATATATTGGAAAACAATATCTTTAAGATGTCAATTCTTCCCCAATTGATCTATACATTCTATGTAATCTCTTTTTGTAGAAACTGACAAATGGATTCTAAAATGCATGCATAAACTTTAAAGACCTAGATGAGCAAAAATCATTTTGAGAAAGAACAACAAGTTTGAGAACCTAATTCTTCTGATGTTCAAATTCTACTGGAAAGCTCCATTAATTAATACAATGTTGTTTTTATTTAAGAATAGACCCCTCACAGGGATGCCTGTGTGGCTCATTCAGTTAAGTGTCTGACTCTTGGTTTGGGCTCAAGTTATGATCCCAGAGTTGTGGGATCAAGCCCTGTACTGAGCATGGAATATACATGGGATTCTCTCTATCTCCCTCTGCCCCTCCCCCTCTCATGTGCTCTCTAAATAAATAAATAAATAATTTATCAATTGATCTTTATTCCCCCCCCCTTCATCTTTAAAAGGTAATTCAGTAGGGGAAATGATGGTCTTTTCAACAAATGGTTCTTTTTTTTTTTAATTTTTTAATGTTTATTTATATTTGAGAAAGACAGAGACAGAGAGGAGTGGAGGAGGCGCAGAGAGAGAGGGAGACACAGAATCCGAAGCAGGCTCCAGGCTCTGAGCTGTCAGCACAGCGCCCGACGTGGGGCTTGAACCCACGCACCGTGAGATCATGACCTGAGCTGAAGTCAGACACTTAACCGACTGAGCCACCCAGGCGCCCTTCAACAAATGCTTTTATAGTAACTGAATATCCATATGAAAAAAACTGAACACTTACTTTATGTCTAATATAAGAACTCAAAATGGACCATATGTCTAAATGTCAGAGCTAAAACTATAATTTCTTGAAGAAACATTGAAGACAATATTTGCAACCTTAAGGGTAGCAAAATTTGTGAGGCAGGACACAAAAGCATAATCCATAACATATTAATAAATTAAATTTTGTGAAAATTAAAAGACCCATTAAGAACAGGAATAAACAAGCCACTGCCTAGGAAAAAGTATTCATAAAACATATATTTGAACAAAGACTTGTATCTAGAATATACAGAGGACTCTTATAACTTGATTAAAAGAAAAAAAAATTTAAAGTAGGTAAACTATTTGTTGAGACACTTCACAAAAAAGATATCTATGTAAAATTTTAAAGGCTGACAATATCAAGTATTAACAAGAATGTAGAGCAACCAGAACTCTTCTATGTTATTTGGGAGAATATAAGTGATAACACCCACTTTGGGAAATAGTTTGGTAATTTTTTATAAAGTTAAATGTATACTTATCATATGACCAAGCCACTCACTCCTAGGTTTTTATCCAGAATAAATGAAAATACATGTCTATACAATGTTTATCTATAAATGTTCAAAGAAGCTTTATTCATAAGAGTCAAAGACTGGAAATGACCCAATTATCCAATAAGTAAGTTGATAAACAAATTATTATATGTCCACACAATGGAATATTATTTAGCAAAAAAAAAAAAAGAAGAAACTTCAGATATACTGAACTTATTACTCAAAAATATAGATGAATCTCAAAAACATTATCCTAGGCAAAAAGCATCTGATAGAACACAGACTTTATGATCCTATTCATGTGAAATTCTAGAATAAATAAAAATAAAATTCATATTAATATATGTATATTAATTAATAATCCATACTGATAATTCTATTATTACCTATATACTTATTTATATATCTATAATTTACATGTATATATTTATCAATACTCTTCAAAACATTTATAATAAATAATAAATGCATTTTATCATATATGAATAACTCAATATAATTGATTCTTAAAAATCAAATAGCCAACTCAGTGAAGAGTAAGCTATAAACTCCTAATTTTTTTGTTTAAATCTTATTTGTGGTCTTATAAAACTTGAAACTTCCTTCATTTTAGCAGGAAAGTGTTCTACCCAAGCAATATGTCTTTTCATAGCAGGATACTGTACTACTTTTCCTCAGTAACTTAAAAATTCTAGCAATATAGGCCACTTACCAATATAGTTCTTTGACATGGCAACTTCTCTGACTTCAATATGAACAGAGCCTCTTGGTATCTGCACTACTTCCATATAGCCTAGAACACAGAAGATAGGGACTAGTTAGCAGCAAGTGCAGCCTTGGTCAGAAAATGAGTGACGATTTAGTAATAAATTTCCCTGTTGTTCAAATCTTTCCTTGACTTTACACTTTATAAATTACAAAATATGGAAAAATTCCCCTCTGGGTTCATGAACACATCTAGAATATTTATGTTTTTTATCTAAAATATCTTGATAATCTTTAAAGCCCCAACATGTATAATATTGGTTCATGTGTTTGTTTGTTTTTTTTTCTCAACACATGTCCTTCCATTAATACTCTGTGGGAATTTCCATCTTAGAAAAACATGGCTAAATGAAGTCAAGTAGAAAGGGAATAATATTTCCTTAAAATATATTACATGAATCTATAATTGATACTTAAGAGATTGAAAACAATTTGGGGAAAAAACACTGTCTACCTAAACAAAAAGTTTAAAAAGAAGGGAACGGGGAAGTCAAGTGTTTTGGCTATTCCCAGTACATCAGAGGTGTGAGGAAGTGTTCTCTCTACACACTCACCTCCTCTGGGCAACGAATCATTGAAGAACCCTTCAATGGCATCACATGTGCTTCCATCCCCTCCACAGACTCGACATCTATCTTCCCTAGCATCGGATCCCAAAATATTATCACAACCTACATGCTGAAAACAGAGAAGAATATTCAGTATGTCATAGGATTTCTTGGAACCAAAACTACCCAAATAAATATAACTTATTTGTTTTTCCAGTAAAGGAAATCAAAACAGGAAATATTTTCCTCTTTCCACTTTTTCCTTCACTCTCCAGTAAGTTCTTAGCTAACGTTTTGCAACATATACATTAAAAAATTTTTTTTGATTCCCCAGGAATGTATGTCTGTATTTGTAACCTAGATTTCTTCTTCATTTATAGATAGCATGCTCCAAATCTTAAACTATTTTATAATTTGTTGGCAATGGGCTCTTATTTATACCTTCAATCAAATGCAAGAATTAAGAAAAAAGGCAAATTGTCTTACACAAGGCAATAACAGCAGGAATCTTTGCTGAGCATTATGGTTTGACCTTTCTAAACCACTTTAATCACAGAAATATGGATTTTTATATATTTTTGGTACATATTTTGATACTTTCATTTGTGTATATGACCTATAGCCATTGATAACAGGCATGTGATGTCTGAATAAAATCTGTTTTTGGCCTTTGTTTTCTGAAAAAAAAAATATAATACTGTCAGAAATCACACACATATATAAGATCATCAGATATATCTGTAGGCAAGTAGCCAGAAGGATAGAAACTTTTGCAAGAAATTATGACACAAAGTAAAACAGATAAGGTGTTTATCTCTTCCTTCTCAGTTTCTAAGAGTTAGAGTCACGCTTCTCTTTAAAATAAAGACAAAGAAGAAAAAAGGTTTACAAGAACAGCGGTATTTGTGAATTTTCTTATTATGATTAGATTTATACACAGGTCTAGGAAAATAGCATAGATTTGCTCCAATAACTCGCAACCAGTCTGGGTAATTCTCTAAAGTAAATGCTTTAATAAGGTAAAGACTAACTCTATAATGAAAAACATCGTGCTTCAAAATGCTTCAAAAAGAGGCAAAGTAGGAGGAAGATAGCTGCTTCACACTTAGAGAAAAAAATATGCTATGAAATGTATCAAACAGTCTTCCAATGAAAACATATGTCAGCCATATGAATAAGAGCTGCATCCTTGGTCCCTCTCTTCCTATCCTGTTTGCAGTCTGTTTATAAACAGAGCCAACTAATAGAAATTAAAGTCCAAAGTATATTCAGAACTTTAGCAATCATTATACATATAACTAGGACACCAAAATAAATCACATTTACATGACGTTTGAATATGAATAGGCTATTCTACCTTTAGCTCTATGTATTGCCAACCTAATTGGAAACTGATTTTCTCTAAAAGGTAGCTCTCTTTCTTAAAACTGAACATCATATGAATTAAGAGCGAATATCTTAAAAAGAAGACAAAAGTCTCAAAAGCCCCAACAAAAAGGAGTGAAATTCATAATTGGAGCAACCTTGCATTCCCCATTGATACAGATATCCAGTGAGTCCGCATTGCACTGAGTCCCATCAATCACGGCAGGGGCACGTTCAGTGTAGAAGTTGTAACCTTCAGCCAAGCAGTTTAATGCACAAGGTTTCACCCCACCTGGACAAATACAGCAGAAGAGAAATAAATGGAGTGGTTCTTTAAGAAACGGTAATTCCATATTAACCACAGTAAATTTATAATTTATACAGACATAATACCCTCACTATATACCCAGATGTGTAGGTTTCTTTCCTCCTTTGCTAAAATTTCACATTTATTTTCATTGCTTGTGCAAGTTGACAGAGGATCCATTGAGCAGTTTTAAAATTTAAAATGTTCAAGTATTTTCAATACATATTTAACAATATATTTTAGGTCAAAAGAGATCACAGTAAAGCTACCTAAATGTTGAAAAAATGTATGAAATAGAAAATTTTTTTAAAAAATAAGAAAATAGGGGTGCTAGGATGGCTCAGTTGGTTAAGCATCCATCTCTTGATTTTGGCCCAGGTCATAATCTCAAGTTTCATGAGACTGAGCTCCACTTCAGTTGCCGCGCTCACAGTGTGGAGACTGCTTAAGATTCTCCCTCTCCCTCTTTCTCTGCCCCTCCTCTGTTCTCTCTCTCTCTCTCAAAATAAATAAACATTAAAAGAAAAACTAAGAAGATAAAGTATGAGGAGGCTTAACACAATAACTTCAAGTAACAAATGGAAATTTCCACAACATATGTCCCTTGTTAACTGCAGCTGATACAAAACCTGCTACTTCAAGAAGGGGTATATATGGTAGTTGTAAAACAAAAACAAAAATACCTCTGAATTTGTACCTGCTTTAAACATATCATATTCAAAAAGCATGGCTTTAGCAAAGAGATCAATTTTATGAGATAAGCAAATCAAAGGTAAAATTAATTTGTAGTATTAGATTTGAATAATTCTTTTTTTTTCTAATAGTTTATTGTCAAATTAGTTTCCACATAACACTCAGTGCTCAAGATTTGAATAATTCTTATTACTAAACCAAAGATACTACAGGTAGCATTAAACATGAATAATTAAAATAAGATGCAATTTAATTTTTTAATAAATGCATATAATAATGTCATTATTTTCATGTTGTCACTGAATTTGTATTTTTAAGGTTGATGTGAAAAAAAGGCATAAATAATAGTAATTTAAAAAATAAGCAGAGTAATATCACAACCCTATAGTATATTGGAAAAGTAGCAATATATATGAATTTATTTTACTCAAACACTGCATGAGAAAGCTACATATAAATATGTATTTACTGATTAAATTTAAGATTTAAAAATACTTTGTGTTGAATCGTCATTTAAAACACTTTGGCTTCATTCTAATCATGCTGATAAAATTTCTCTTTGAAATAAAGACTACGATTAGCCAAGAAAATAAGGCAGAAAGGAAAAATGACATACTTAGTCTCAGTGAAAGTAGAAACCAGGTTTTTTGCAGAGTGAAGGTATGTGAAATAAAAGAGACAACTGAGTGGTCGTGACAATGGTAAATGAGAGAGAACATTTCATTAAAGGAGATCATTTTTAAGTTGATTGTTGTATAATGCAAGAAGATGGCCCAATATTGTTAGAAATTCTATTTTTTCATGAGAAACTGAAAACTTAGATTTTTAAAATAAAAAGTCTTCTTGGTAACTCATTCAAAGTTTTCAAAAAAATATTGTGGAGGTTAAAACATGTATGCAAGTAAAATTGGTTCCTAAACTGCCATTTTACAACCTCTGGCTTAACTCTATGTTTACTTCCATTTTTGATGTCTACAGGATATAGAACTTCTATATAATTACAATGTTATTACTAGACTTAGGGTGATGATATCTTTTGCTGTACTGAGCACAAAAATAACAAGTAATAAATAAAATAATTTCTTCCTGAACTGATAATCAAGGTGTTTACATTTATTTTTGTAAGATTCTTATGAATAAAATTACTCTAAATTTTCATGAATTTTACTGGGATTGTTTTCATTACTACCCAATATAGTTCTTTTCCCATTTTTTATTATAATGTTTTGGAATTTGATGTAGCTTTTTGTATATCAGGCTTGAAAAAGAGAACATGAGTTCTCTTAATTTTAACATTATTTAATTATGTAAGTTAGTATTCGATTTGCAGGGCATATAAATGCTAAATTTGTATTCTTTAGATCATTATACTACGTGATGATAATAAGAATGCATTTCTTCCTTTTTTATTACTGAAGATGTGTTCAGCTTCCTTAGCTATAGTGAGTTTTCAGAGATGTACTGCTTTTATTTTAAGAAGGGATTTAAGATGATTCTCTAAATGGAAGGTCATATCATTACCAGTTACCTCCAATGAAAGCTTATTACGATTTTAGGGTTAATTCACTATGCTTACAATTATCTAGATGCTAATTATTAAATCTGTGAATTATTTCAGACACTTACTTCTTTCCCTCCTATAATAAGACAAAATAATCCCAACTGCATATGCATCTACTAAAAGCAATTTGAATTACATGAAGAAAAGCTTCCAAAAAAGAAAGCAAAGTCATATATATAACAGTTGGAGATTTTTAACACACTTCTCTCAGTAATTGAAAGAGGAAGTCAGAATGAATTTAGAGATTTAAATAACAGTATCAGCCAACCTGATGTGATGGATATCTATGGAACAGTATATCCAACAATTGAAGAAAATACATCTTTTTCAAGTATAGATGAACATTACCAACATGAACAATAAGTTGTACTATAAAACAAATCTCAATCAGTTTTAAATATTTAAATCATACATTCTCTGATTATAGAATTAAATTATAAATAATCAAAAAATCTAGAAAATATCAAACATTTGGAAATAAAAATAACATACTTCTAAATAACCCATGAGTCAAAGAAGAAATGACAATGTAAATAAGAAAGATTTTGACTAAAGGAAATTTTTTAAAAAATCAGGTTGTGAGGGGGAGTACCTGGGTGGCTCAGTTGGTTAAGCATCTGACTCTAGCTCAGCTCATGATCTCACAGCTCGTGAGTTCAAGCCCCACTAACAGCTCAGAGCCTGGAAACTGCTTCGGATTCTGTGCCTCCCCCTTTCTCTGCCCCTCCCCAACTCACGCTCTGTCTCTTGTCTTTCTCTCAAAAATAACTAAACATTTAAAAAAATGTTTTATAAATCAGGTTTTGGGAATGCAGAAAAAGCAAAATACAACACAAATTTAAAAGTAATAAATATAAGACCAAAAATTAATCAAATAAAAATAGTAATAGAGAAAAGTACTAAAGCCAAAAGTTGATTCTTTGAAAAGATTAAAAAAATTGATAAACCTCAAGCAAGACTGAATAAGCAAAAGAGAGAAAACACATATTATAATATCAGAAATGAAAGAGCATTTATCACTACTGAGTCTATAGATATTAAACAGGATAGTAAGAAAATGTTATGATCAATTTTCTGTCAAGAAATGGGATATGGAAGTAACAAATTTCTTCAAGACATTAGAATTTTTAAAAATCTAAATAGCCATTTATCTACTAAAGGAGTTGAATTTGTAGTAAATTCTTTTTGCACAAAGAAGATACCAAGCCTGAGTAGTTTTCCTAGTCAAATATATTCTAAGGAAGAAATAATACCAATCCTACAAACTCTTGCAAAATAAAAAGGGATTCTGTTTCTGGAAACCAGAGAAATTCTAATACCCAGACTTGTCAAAGACATGACAGAAAAAAAATGTACAAATCAATATTCCTTATAAACATAGATGCAAACATCTTCAATAAAATATTAGAAATTAAATATGATGATATATGAAAAGATAATAAATCATTACCACATGGGGTTTATCCTGGGACAAAAAGCTTGTCTGACATAAAATCAATCAAATAATTCACCATATTAACAGAATAAAGAAAAACACATATAATCATCCATGTACCAATTATACTGAAGGGCCAATCCAGTGAATTAAGCCAAGAACATGAATTAAAGGTATAAAGATTGTTATAGACAGTCACTACTTCCAGAAAACATGACAACTTATCAAGAAAACCCTAAACAATCTATAAGACAACTATTAGAACTAATAAAGGAATTTAGAAAGGTCACAGAATACAAAGTTAATATATAAAACTCTATTTAATTTTATATACTAGAAAATGTAATGAAAATGATATGTTTTAAACTTTTATTTTACTTTTTTAATGTTTATTTACTTTTGAGAAAGGGAGAGACACAGCGTGAGTGGGGGAGGGTCAGAGAGAGAGGGAAACACAGAATCTGAAGTGGCTCTAGACTCTGAGCAATCAGCACATACTCTTATGCAGGGCTCGAACTCATGAACTGCGAGATCATGACCTGAGCCAAAGTCAGATGCCCAAATGACTGAGCCACTCAGGCTCCCCTAAACTTTTATTTACAATAGTTTCAAAAAACATAAATTACTCAGGAAAAGGTTTAACAAAAGAAATGCAAGACCTAACACTTAAAATTATAAAACATAGCTAAGAGAAATAAAAGAAAACATGAAAATAAATATATATATGTATGTATATACCATGTTCGAAATTCACTATTGAATTCAATACTCAATATGTTTAAATAATATTGTTAATTTCTCAGCTCTCCCTCAATTATCTGTAAATTCAACATGATATAGCAATCATTAGCCCAGCATGTTTGTCTGTAAAAATTAGTAATAATGCTAAAATTTATATAGAAATGCAAAGCATTCAGAATATCCAAAGAACTCTTGAAAAGAAGCTCAAAGTTGGAGGAACTTATACTACCTGTGTTCAAGACTATGCAGTTATAATAAGTCAGTGTGGTACTAGCATAGTTTGCTGCCATTTCATTTCTTTGTGCTTTGTGCACATTTCATTGTGCATTTCTATTGTTGACAAATTGATAAGTGAAACAAAATAGAGTCCATACTACAAATACACACCATATTCCCAAATTATTTTTAGACTGTAGATCTAAATGTAAAGACCAAAACCACATGGCTTTTAGAAGAAGACATAAGAAAATATCTTCCTGAGTTGGGAAAGGCAAAGATTTTGAACACAATAACAATAAAAAGAAACAACATTGAAAAATGCATTCATCAAAATTTGAATCTTATACTTATCCAAACCACCATTAAAAAAAATATTTAAAAGATAATAGGAAAGGGGCACCTGGATGGTTCAATCAGGTACACAAATGTTCACAGCAGCTTATTCAGAACAGCTGAAAACTAGAAACAACTCAGGTGGTCATCAATAGCAGAAAGGGCAAACAAACTGGTTATTACAATGGAATGTTGCTCAGCGATAAAAAGGAAAAAACTATTCATACATGCAATAACGTGGATGGATCTCAAAAACATTAGGCTTAAAGAAAGCTTTCCCAGAAGAGTAAATATGACACGATTTTACTTATATGAAGTTCTGGAACCGGCAAAACTAATCTATGGTAAGAAAAATATATCAGAACATTGGTTTGCCTCTTGGAAGAAATAAGTAGAGGCAGCTATTAACTGGGAAGGACTATGAGGACTATGAGAATTTTGGAGAAGGTAATATACTCTATGTTAATAGAGTTTTATTACAGGTGCATACAATTGTTAAAACTCAGGGAAAGTACAGGTAAGATCTGTGCATTTCAGGGGTGCCTGGTGGATCAGTTGGCTAAATATTTGACTTTAGCTCAAGTCATGATTTCATGGTTTATAAGCTGGGGCCCCGTGTTGGGCTCTATGCTGATGGCTCAGAGTCTGGAGCCTACTTCGGATTCTGTGTCTCCCTCTCTCTCTGCCCCTCCCCTGCTCATGCTCTCTGTCCTCTCTCTCCCTCAAAAATATACAAACATTTAAAAAAAAAAAAAAAGAGAGATTTGTGCATTTCATTGTACATAATCTTCTCTCAAAAAAAGGGGGTAAATATTGAACTGTGGTTAATTTTATACGTGTTGAAGTACTTAGAGGAAAGTATATTAATGACTACAACTTACTTTGAAATGAATCTAAAAAATAAAAAAGATTAATGGATAGAAAGATGACCAGACATGTAATAAGGGAAGTATATTAAAATGTGAATGGTAGACTCCTGGTGGTGAGTATACAGATGTCACTGTAAAATTCTCTTAATATTGCTTCACTGGAAAATTTTCAAAGTAAGATGTTAGAGTAAAAAAACAAACAATAAAAGGTTTTTAAAAGTACAGTTTTTCCAAGAGAAAATTTTAAGAAAATCTAATTTATATTTTGAGAGTACAAGAAAACTTCTGTTTGCTAAACATACAAATTATGTTTCATACATGCCAAATTAAAGGGTAAAAATATTTCCCAACATTAAAAAAGTATAATAATAATAATACAGGGGAAGATCCTTGGCCTTTGACCAAGAAAGAATACAGATTTTCCTGGTCACTTTTGAGTTGATTTATATTGTTATAATTTGTTTTTAGGGTGATAATTCTAAATGTGCAATGATTATAAATGATTATAATGCAATGTTCATATATCCCAAGGAAGTCTCAAGAGCTCAAAAACATTATTTGGATTTATATCTTTTCCAGGACTTTTGTAGCTTGTTAAATAGAATTAGGTTTTTAAAAATGATTTCTGATCATTTTAAGAAACATATAAAAATGATTTCTGATCATTACAGGGAAACTTTATAGCACTATAAGCACTTTCCTGCTTTGATTTGTAAACATTAATTTTTACTAGTATGTATATGAATGTATGCATGTGTTTGTATGTATTTATATATTCTTTCATAGTTGCAAAGCTCTCAAGCATTGATGAATGCTCTGCCAGGTTATACGTTACCTCCAGTATAGGGTTTCCAGTTATAATACTTTCCACGGAAAGGCATATTGTCAAAGTCTGCACACTGTTTCTCTCGAAAATCTCGGGCCCCCAAAGGACATGGCTAAAATAAAATAAAATCATAAATGGTACGACTGTTGAAAAATACCAAAACTAAGGGACAATGTCCCTACAATTAGAATTGCCTGACTTGTCACATTAACTCACTGCCTGATGCTATGGCTATAATTCTGGTTTTGCTTTACTGTTTTACAACCAATATTCAGACTGAAGTGTCTGAATTGTAACTTAGCCACAGAAGAAATAACTGAAGTAATTTAAACAAAATTAAATGTTAAGACAGTTTCCATATAGCTTTCTACTCAGATACATTCATAGTCTAGTTTTCCAATCAATCCATCAGGTAGCTCCTTATAAACACATAAAAACTATGTGAAGAAACTAAAACACAAAATCTCTTTTGGTAACATTATTTGAGGTCCATTTCCCACAGCTACTCCCAGCTCTTTATTTTAAGGAATTAAGAGGCAGGTTTGTAAGACAACATTCAGCACTATTAATTGTGGTTTGGATCCCCACTACTATAGCTGTTTACTGTCTAGCCTTGACAAAAACCATATTTTAAGATGTGGAATGAACTGGGCAAATGCTATGCCTCAAGTCTAAACACCTTCAAATTCAAGGAATTTGGACTTATTAAGATTTACATTTAATCTCTGAACATCACAGAAAATAAAATACTAAATTGATTCAAAACATGTGCATATGTTGGGTAGGGAGAGAGAAGGATGTTGAGAGGGTAAAGAGACGGTTACTTGTTTTTAAACGTTTGGAATGCTTTTACCTGAATTTTTGAAAAGGAAAACCTTGCCAATGTAGTTAGGTCTAGATTCCAAATACCACAGGCCATCCTAAATTCAATCTCTAAGTTCACAAAGAATTAAAAGTACAACATCTCACAGTGTTTGAGCAATCTGACCTAACTTGACTTATCTTTCAGAGTTCTGCAGTTTGTGGTACCTAAAAAAAACTGTTGCTGCTTTTGAAACATGGAGAAAATAACCCACTCACATATGGAAGAACAAAACAGGTCAGTAGATAAAACTCTTAATTGTGAATACATGATGAGTAGATTAAACTCTCAGATATCATTCTGAGGACTCTTTACTACCCTCCCTTGGATCTCTACCTTTACATTATACAGTTTTCTGAGGTCTATATATTGTAAATGGTCCCTTGAAGAATGTATAAAAATAATAGATCAGGACTCCTGGGTGGCTCAGTCAGTTAAGCATCTGACTCTTCATTTTGTTTCAAGTCATAATCACACGGTTCATGGGATCAAAGCCCACCTCAGGCTCTCTGTGAGCCTGCTTCGGATTCTCTCCCTCTACCCCTCCTGTGCTTATGTGTTCTCTCTCTCTTTCTCTCAAAATAAATCTAAAATAATTAACATTTGAAATAAATAAAATATGACACTGCAATATCAAACCTAAAGATTCTGCTTATCAATTACCCTTCTTACTTGCCTCTCAAAAATGACAAATAACTATTTACTATAGGTTACCTAGTGCATCATCCTGGAAAGATTCACTTCCAGGGTGTTTTGTTTCACGGTGTGCTTATCTTTGGATCAAAGAAAATCCATTCTAGCCATTTTCAGGGAATCTCACACAAGGACTAAAGCTGTCAGCGGCTTTGCCATGCAGCATAGACTCATTTTTAAGCAAACATCATCAATATATTTTTTTAAATACAAGTACTTTGAACTCCAACTACAAGTCTTCATATAATACTTAAGTATTTGTAAAGCACCCGCCACCTAAACATTCATCCAAGCATGGCTTTTAATCTAGTTGGGAAAGAAACGCAGATACAAATGCTATCCGGGGCATCTGGGTGTCTTAGTTAAGCAACCAGCTCAATTTTCGCTCATGTTCTGATCTCATGATTTGTGAGTTGAGCCCCATGTCGGGCTCTATGCTGACAAAACAGAGTCGGCCAGGCATTCTCTCTCTCCCTCTCGCTCTGCCCCTGCCTGCTTGCTTGCTGGCACTCTTTCTCTCTCTTAAAATAAATAAATTAATTTTTTAAAAATTCTACGCTGGGGCATCTGGGTGGCTCAGTTGGTTAAGCTTCGACTTCGGCTCAGGTCACGATCTCACGGTTAGTGGATTCGAGCCCTGTTTCGGGCTCTGTGCTGACAGCTAGCTCAGAGTAGAGCCTGCTTCAGATTCTGTGTCTCCCTCTTTCTCTGACCCTCCCGTGCCCATGCTGTCTGTCTGTCTGTCTCTCTCTCAGAAATAAATAAAACATTTTAAAAAATTTAAAAAAAATTCTACGAAATACATAGTACTGTCCCAGGCAGTGAGTATACAACAGCATGGTACAGGTGGCCTATAGGTGCTGTATAAAAGTAAAAGATCCATGTGTCATGTGCTTAATTATGGAAATATTTATGGAGGAGGAAAATCTCAAGTATATTATAATAAAAGTATTACAAATAATTATCTTTTGTTAAAAATGTTATATACTTTATTTTTTATTAATTTAGAGAGAGAGAGAGTACACACGAGTGAGTGAGAAGGGCAGACAGAGAGGCTCAGTGTGAAGCCTAATGCAGGGCTCAATCCAATGACCCTGGGATCATGACCTGAGCCAACATCAAGAGTCAGAGACTCAGTTGACTGAGCCACCCAGGCACCCCAATAATTATCCTTCATAATATTATAAAGTATTACAGGAATTGAGCTGGCTGAGAAAGAAAAAAATTCCAGATGTGGAGAACTAGAATGAAACCAAGTAGAGACATGGGTACAGGAAGGAGAAGTTCATATGTTAGGAATAGCTAGAGAAAGGCCATCCTAGGTGAAAGAAACTTATGGAATCATAAGAGGTGATGACATTTCATAGAAAATCACTGGTACATGAAAAAGTTCTCAATTAACAAACTAAGGCATCATGAGGGCCATTCACATATAAACAAACAAAACAAAAAATCCCATCCTTGACTATCTTGTAAGGAATCTCCTAAATATAGGCAGAGTAAAAAGCCCAACAGAAGGGTATTACTGCTTAGAAAGCACTTGGAAAATATTTTATAAACTTTCTCATTTATACTCTTTTCCTGTGATAACCACTCCTAGGATCAGGATAGTAAAACTATTAACAGTGACAACAGCTCTTTAGCATTTACTAAGCATGTAGCAGGTGTCCATTCTGTGGCACATTATTCAGAAGTCTCTAGATGTATTATCTATTCAAGCTATCTCAACACTCTTAAGTAGTTATAATAAATAATCCCTTTTACTGAGTACACTGGGTATAAAAAGGCTGCTTAGTAATAGTTTCAAGGTGTAAGGATACTCTTTCAACTGACTGGGAGCCTTCTCTGAAGTCTCAATGCTACAGTAACAGCATAAGGTTTTAGCTCTGTGTAGATGTACAAAAACTTAATGGGAGTAACTTGGGTTCCCATTATTTCAGCTGCAAGTTTCTTTTCTTCCCCAAACTTTTTCTTCATTTATAAAATAAGAGAGCTAAAAGCAAACTTTTGGAGTATGATTAACCTGGACTGAATTCTAACTTGCTCTATTTAGCAATGTACCTGCAATGTACTTAATTTTGCAAGCCTCATCTATAAACTGGGGATAATACTAGTATTTACCTCCTAGATAAGGATTCATGCAAACTGTTTAGCTCTGTACCCGGCATATGGTAGCACTGAATAACTATGAGCAGCTGTTCCAATTTTGGCTCTGGGTGTTCTTAGATTCATTCCTCACCTTCTTCTACACTGTTCTATATTTCAGGGGAAGAAACTCTGGAAACTCCATTTCTCAGGCTTCTGTGTCTGCTGATTTCTGACAATGGCTCAGACAATGGAAGGCAGTACTGGGAGAAGCCAGAGTATGTCTTTCTCTCTCTCCACATCAGGCAGCATTGTAGGCAGAAGCAGAATCTTTTTGTGACTCCAACTTCAGGTAACAGCACCACACTTTCCCCATCCCTCCCTGGCCCCATTCATTGGTTCCAGGTTCTGTTGTGTAATTCCAGCTTCTAGACTCTGGTAAAACTACTTCCTTCCTTGGTGTCTCTGGGAGGACTAGTGACATCTTCCTGCCTCTTCCATCATCTGTGTAACCAATTCTTTTCATTAAATTCCCTCTATTTAAATATTCAGAGTGGCTTATGTTATTATGGTGGGACCTTTATTGATATAACAATCAAATATGGTAACAATGATGGTGATGTTGACGAGGTGTTTGGGAGACTGAATAGAGATGGTTTCTCTGTATTATTTTTTGCAATATGTTGGTTAAGGGCAGAGGTTAGCCTACTTTTTTGTAAAGGGCCACATAGTAAATATTTTAGACTTTGTGCCATTTGGTCTCTGTGGCAACTACTCAACTGTGCCATTACAGTGTGAAAAAAGCCATAGACAATATGTAAATGAACAGTCAGGACTGTGTTCCAATAAAATTTTATTTACAAAAAGTAGTGACAGATCAACTTTGGCCCAGAAGGTGTGATTTGTCAACTTCTTGATTTAGGTGTTACCATAATAGATACATATGTCCAGTAGTAGCACTTTGAAGAATAATTAAACGCAGTGATTATTTTTGAGTCGATACAGAATCATATACTTCTGAGAAATGTTAGAATATAAACTATTTTGGTTAACATGCTTAAATCTCTTCTACGATTATCCCCAAAGTAGTCATGTAATCTGTATAAGCATCTAACAGAAAAATCAAAAACTTTTCAAGAGGTGCAATTACTATCAGGTTCTTTCTTACTTTTAGCCCAAATCTGTCTTCCTATAACCTAGGGGTCTTGCTCCTTTCTTCTGGATCTGCACTGAACAATCTTACCCTTAACTGAAAGGAATCTAGATCTTGATGGCTTTCCTATGGGCACATCATAACCTTCTCATTAATCCTCATAAAACCAGCACCAAGAACTGGCCTTAAATGTCTTTCTTCTATTCAGCAAATACATTTATTTGTTTATTATGTGTCACATATGATGTAGGCTCTAGAGATAAAGCAATAGACAAGATGGATTAGGTCCATGCTTTCAAGGAGCTCACTCTAGTTGGAGATGAGAAAGAATAAAAATAAAGCAGCGTGAAGGGACTGATAGTGAGGTGGGAGGGAAGTTGTTTTAAAATAGTATGGTCAGAGAAATTCTCTCTAACAAGGTGGCCCTTGAGCAGAGAGTTAAAAAAACTGAGGGAGTCAATTACACACACACACACACACACACATACACACACACGAGTGAAAATAAACAGTAAATGAAAAGGCCCTAAAACAAGACTGTGCTAAGGATGTTCATAGAATAGCAGGAAGGATGGAGGGGCTTAAGGAAACTGTATTAGACTTGATCCCATGTCTTTCTGCTTCTAGACTACATCAGCTAGTGCTCTGTTTTCCTGATTTCAGTGATCCCTTTAGTGAATGATCTGAATTTGTGTTGATTAGAAATTAGCTCAGTAGGAGTTGTATATTCTTGTTCCACAGACTAAGAGTGATCAAGGAAAAGAGTAATTTCTTAAGGAAAAATTACATAAAATAGATTTTTTTTTTTATTAGTAGAGGGTTTAAGAAGTAATGCCTTTTAAATTACTTAAAGGTAATAAATGCTGACACCGTGCAAAAACTCTAACAGAAAACGGTGGGCATAAGCAACCAGTTTTTTTGTGTAAAGCCTGGACAGGTTTTCAGCCTCCTAGTGTTAACACTAATCAAGCATCCTTTCCTTCTAAAAAGCAACCAGCAGGACTCCACATAAATCCAGAGAGCAAAGCTGCAGGTCTCAGCATGAGTGATACTAGTGTTTTCAAGTTAATAAAAAAAAAATTAATAGTAGCATCTTTATCAGCATTTTTTACAGAGATATGTAATGTTAGAATGTGTTAGCACATTCTACAGACTATCTTATGCTTCTAATTATACTGATTGTTTAAAAGCATCTCCTTTTGACTAAACTTAATACTTTTTATTGGTACATAAATCTAAAAAAAAGAAGAAGAAGAAGAATTCACTGGGCCATAAAAGTTGCTATAGAAAGAAATCTCAACTTCCTCAGACGAACTTCATAGTGGCAGTTCTATTACTGAGGTTCTAATCCTGGTTTTGTCCCAAAGAATAGGGTGACCTTGGCAAGTCCTAGAAGCCCTTTGTGCTTTCCCTCTTTCATTTGCAAAATACACTCAAAATGCCTTTTAACTTCAAGAGAAATACATCCCAAAATGTCTTGCAAATGAGGAAAATTCCTCAAATACTGTGTTATATCTTATGGGTAGTACAGTGTGAGAAGAAAGCCCAGCATGAAAATTCTTTCCCATTCCTTTCCTCTTCCTAAAGGAGATAGTAGGTTGGCAGGATACAAGGATTCCTATAGCTCCAGGTAAAATTGCAACATGAGCAAAATTGGCATTTTATTCTTCTACTTCTTTTCTCTATTGCCCTTCTCACCTTCTGCTGCTTCCTCCTTTCTTGCTACCACACTAAATGCACTTTGGCTTCTTCATTATTACACCAGACCATACTTCAACACTCCTGAAATTCTCTACTCCCTCTCTAGGATGGCAATATACTCTCATGTACTCTATACTCTCAATAGCAGTATACTCCATACCAATACCAATACATTCTATACCAATACACTCTTATATACTCCATATTAGTTATAGGAGCATACGTGGAATTTAGATTTCAGCCCCTTACCCTACTTAGCAAGTCACATATTTGACAATGGGACTGTGAAGAAAGAACACATTTCTATTTGTTCACCTAAATAGGCATCACTTTCTAAAGCACACAGTGACACATGGGCTAACAAAGTCCTTGCTTCTACACGCTCTCTTATAGGTTGCAAACAAGATTCCTGATTTCCCAGTTATCAAGTACTGTATGATTACCTCACTAAACTTAAATGTAGTGTTCAATGCACACAGTGAATCATCTCAATCAGTTTTGATTTAACCCTATCTTTTCTCCCCCAAATGGTTTCTGATTTTTTTAATAGTTTCACTGTATATTTACTTTAAAGAAAAAGAAAAGCCTGATAAACCTATATTGTCCAGACAAACTAGAATCTAGCTGTCATATTTGATACCATAATCTACACAAATTTTCAAACTTAAAGCTATTTGTGTACAGCCTGAATTTAATTAAAATGCTATTTGAACAGAGCATAACCTTTTCCCCTAAGCCTATTAAAAATGTTAGTGATGCATGGGGCGCCTGGGTGGCTTAGTCGGTTAAGCGTCCGACTTTCGCTTAGGTCATGATCTCGCGGTTCGTGGGTTCGAGCCCTGCGTCGGGCTCTGTGCTGACTGCCAGCTCAGAGCCTGGAGCCTGTTTCGGAGTCTGTGACTCCCTCTCTCTCTGACCCTCCCCTGCTCATGCTGTCTCTCTCTCTCTCTCCTAGAAATAAATAAAACATTAAAAAAAAATTTAAAAAAAATGTTAGTGATGCAGAGAGCAAAGGCAAAAGAAGTGTAGATAAAAGTAAATTTTCTTATAACTTGCAGCCCACTGACAAATACCTGACACAGGCAGAGTCTGACATTCCTCTAGGAACTCCCAACTGTCTTAATGTTAATGCCTGGCTAGAGGAAAACACAACCTTAATTTAACAATAGCTAGGTCTCCAGGATCCCATAAGCCTTCTTTTAACTTATGAAAACCCTTCTGGAAACCTCTGTCTCTATCCCTCCCAACTTAAAAGTCTATAATCAATACCCCCTCGCATTCCCAGAGCAGCTCTTTCTGCCTATTGGTCCTATCTCCGTACTTTAATAAAAACCACCTTTTTTGCACCAAAAATATCTCAAGAATTCTTTCTTAACTGTCTACATTTGAATCCTTGCATCCAATCGCATTATTAGGAAACAAACGTTTACTTTGTAATTTTTAAAACATCCCTTTTAAAAACACAATAAACAAGCAAGCTCTATTCTCTGTTTAAAAGCTAGTCCTTACTTTTCAAAACATCACGCACAAGTTCATACTGACCTCAAGAGTAATGACACAGCTTCTGTTATTTTTTTTCTTGCCATGTATATAATAATGTAATAAATATTATATAAAGCATTTATAAAAAAATACAGTGTTTGAAACATATCTGTTTTCTAATTATAACTTGGGACATGGTTATAACACTGTTAATGGATCCACTGTGTACCTTGTTATCACTTACCCCACACCTCTCCCTGGGGGCAAGGTCTGTAGTTTCAGAATGTTCTCAGCTATCTGGTTCTGTTGCAGGGTAAGGTTAGACTGGAAGTAAGACAATGTCAAAGGTGACCAAACTCTTTCAGTGAAGCTTACCTTGCCCACCCAACCCCCAAGGGCTCCATCTGTTTGTTATGAGAGCACTACACCACTACTCGGAAATTCTATGCCTCACTGAATCCCTTCAAAGGTACTAGCTACTGCTCAGCTTTAGTCCCTCATTTTAAAATATTTTTTATTTTTATATTTTTTAATGTTTTATTTATTTCTGAGAGAGAGAGAGACGGTGAGGGCAGGGGAGGGTCAGAGAGAGAGGGAGACACAGAATCCAAAACAGGCTCTAGACTCTGAGCTAGCTGTCAGCACAGAGCCCGACGCGAGGCCTGAACCCACGAACTGCGAGATCATGACCTGAGCCGAAGTTGAATACCCAACTGACTGAGCCACCCAGGCACCCCTAAAACACTTTTTAAGAGGGTGGTGGAGAGGGGCGGAGGGAGAGAGACAGGGAGAGAGAGACAGAGAGAGGGAATCTTATGCAGGCTCTAAACTCAGGGTGGAGTCCGACTCTATCCCAGAACCCTGGGATCATGACCTGAGCCCAAACCAAAATGTGGATACCTGACTGAGCTACCTAGGTTCCCCTCATTTCAAAATACTTAAAAAAACAAACACACAACACTTGTTCTTCCTCTTTATAAAAGTGATTTGAAGATTTAAGGAGGTTATGTATACAAGTACTTCATAATCTTTGTAATCTACTTCTAACAAAAATGTCTATAATTAATAGCTATACTGTTTTGAGTACAGATTAAGTATTAGGAAGTAGCACTGGGTGCTTTACATGTGTTACTTCTTTTAATTCTCAAACAGCCCTGCAAGTTTGGTATAATTATGCTCTATTTCTATAGGAATTCCCTGAAGCTTAGTGGGGTTAGGTAGTTTGACCAAATAGCAACAAGTGTTATAGTCAGCAATCAAGCTAAGTTATTTTGCATCCGAAATCCATACTTTTCCCACTACAATTCTACCTTTAAATATATGCTATATTTTCCACAACCAAAGCAATATCACGTTTAATGACCACAAGCAATGTGTCAGAGAAGAAAAAAATTGCATGGTACCATGCCCCTCTAGAAAAGCTGACAGAAAAAATACCCAGGTACTACACCAACTATGCTTACATTTTTTAACAGACCACAGATGACCTAGACACCCTTTTGAGTCCATAATTTTTTATAGTTTTGACGTATAAGATAAAGGAGGAAATGCAGTGTTTAAGATGAAAGACAAATATGACTTTCCATTCCAGCCTGTGTGAAGCTTATGTTTTTCACCGGAAGTTTTACCCCAGTTGTAGAGGCCACTTTAAGGCAATCATCTTGAACAGCAGAAACCTGTGTAAGGTAGATGGGCCCACAGCGACCCCCATGCCCTTGGCTGAATACAAACAGCCCACTGGGTGACCTACCTCAAAATATCCATAAGCCCTAGCTGACCTAGGGATTACTTACACCCGGACAAAGGTACCAAGAAAAAAGAAAGAAAGAAAATTCCACACCGTCCCATACTTCCCTCACTTTCCCCCTTTAACTACAGCCCCCACCACTGCCTAGTGGCAGACAGTATTTGCTTTACTGTCGTGACCTTGGCTCCCTTGCAGAGTACTCAGTAAACTATTTCCTTTGTTCTGCCTGGATGAGTTCTTTCACTGCCTGCACTGCGAGGCTCTACTTCATCAGGCTGACCCATGCTAGTTACATTATCAAGCAGACGCACAAATCACAAACAAAATATAACAGGAAAAACAAGGACTTTTTTTTTTAAACAGCTAGCCAAAACCAGGAAATTTTTTTTTGAAATGTAGAAAAGTCCTTTTTTATGGCATTATGACCCCCATAAAATTCTGCTCTTCAAACCCAAGTCTCACGGGGGCCATGTCTATTTTCTGTTAAGATTAGTTTATGGTCTCAAATATTGCAGTTCCTAGTTTAATTATGAGATCCAACCTCATCTGCTTCTACTCTATGTCTTTAATAAAAGCTGGTTTCTCAGTAGTTTCAAGAGGAAAACCATTTTAATTTGTTCCTGCTATAGTGATTATCTTTATGTGCTATTCTATCCTGGAGGGCTTATATGGATGTCAAAGAAAGCATCTTTGTCTAGCTGATTCTGAAGGCTTATGAGGGTGACCAAAGATAATGTAGATACCCGTCTAATACATCTTGATGCAGATAATCAGCCTTAGAGTCTAACGTGTCAGTACCTTTGGTCTCTAAACTGATTAGGTTTCTGTTGAGACTGGTCAGGTCAATTTTATAGCTGGATACAATTTTCTGATCTATTTTTAAATTTGTAAAGATTGAGATTTTTTAAATCTTTTTAAAAAAATTTTTAAATGTTTTTTATTTATTTCTGAGAGAGATGGTGTGAGCAGGGGAGGGTCAGAGAAAGGGATATACAGAATCTGAAGCAGGCTCCAGGCTCTAAGCTAGCTGTCAGCACAGAGCCTGATGTGGGGCTCGAACCCACAAACTGTGAGATCGTGACCTGAGCCGAAATTGGACGCTTAACGGACTGAGCCACCCAAGTGACCGGAGACTTTTTTTTATAAATTGCCTTTTCTATATCTGGGGATCTTTTTCTCTGCAACTGAATTAAATAGGACAGGAGATAATGGAAACATTATTCCCTTCCCACTGGAGAGCTCTTGTCTTTCTACCACTTCCTCCATCCTTCAAATGCCTATGGTGAGAATTAAATCAGCAATGAGGAGAAGTTGTAGCTATCTTGTTTTCATGCTATCCGTTTTTTAAGACTGCTTGGCCTACAGAGGTTCTTGGTTCTAATTTTTACTCTAACCTAAGCAAAAAGAGAACTGTCAGTCTTGAATGTTTCAATCTGATTCACTAGTGTAGAGATCCCTTTAGGAGTATCAAACCTTCAAAACAGTAAAGTGTTCCTTTGTGATGTATCTCTTTTTGTCACAGCTAGGAGACATTATGAATCTTAGAACTGATAGTGTTTGCATCTTTACTCAGGTCACTACGAAACTCAGAGCCAAGTGTGTGGCCCACATTAATTAATAGAAAGAATTTATGGTACATATTCAAGGTATTGATCGCAGCTTAATATTATTTGCCTTTTTCTTGTATTTGCTAATTTATTTTATTTTTCACTTATGTTTTAATGAAGCTAACTCAACTCTGATCAGAGTTACGATTAATAATGAAAAATAATTATGATATGTAAAAACATGAGAACTAAGTGGTAATCTATAGTACTAGCTGGCCAATCACAGAAATGAGAAAATCAGCACTGTTATAAGACATGAGAGACTGATAGACTATGAACAACAGGTTGTAAGATCTTAAAAGGGCATAAATTAAACAGCAGAGAGCAAGCCTCAAAGATTCATAAACTCATAGGTGTTCCTATCATTTGACTGCCTCATATGATCTCATTCTGGCGAATGATTTGAAAATTCTTCCAGAATCATTTCAATGTATCCTTTGCCCCTTATTTAAATCTCAAGAAAAGCTCTTGGATCACAAACCACAAGGCAAAATGCTTGTGAATGGTTTCCTAGTTCTTGACTGTCATTGATTTTAACTAATTGTAAACATTTCTCTCATATTGTTTACAATGTCACTAAATTGATGTACTCAATATTAGATGATGTTAAACATGCACTTAGGTAGGAGGCTGACCTGATAAAGACAAGTATACTCTGCAATCCCTTGAATTAGGGTAGCTCACACATAACGGACACCCAGGCATTACAGGGGGAAAAAAGAACATTAAAACCATTGTATGTTTAGAAAAAAGTACCAAGGTTAACATAAAGAATACAAACACAACAGCTCTATAATACTCCCAAAGTAAACCCACTCTGCTTACTGGAACATACTGAAGTCTTGCTTGCCTGATTCAATCTTTTTTTTTCTTAAAATTGTCAAGTTGGTTTCTATATAACACCCAGTGCCCTCCCCAATGCCCATCACCCCCCTTCCCCTCTCCCCCATCCTCATCAGCCCTCAGTTCGTTTTCAGCATTCAAGAGTCGCTCATGGTTTGCCTCCCTCCCTCTCCCCAACTATTTTTCCCCTATTCTCCCTCATGGTCCTCCATTAGCTTCCTCCTAATCCATCTATATGTGCAAACATATGGTATCTGTCCTTCTCTGCCTGCCTTATTTCGCTACATGACTCAATCTTAACTACAATCAATTTACTCTTCATGATTTACCATGAAACTATTTTATAGTCTATATAATAGAAACTTTTAGAATATATTTTTAAAATATAGGAGTTTCTGCTCTAATATAACACATACATTCCTGAAAATCCTCTTTCTGCAAATTTGCACATTAAAAATAATAGGTATATGAGAAAAATAGTGTTAGAGGCAAATAAGTCAAAGATAGAAGACTAACGAACACAATACAATTCTAATAATATACTAGCACAGTTTAAAAAAACATGGCAAATTCCTAACAAAGGAATACTGGAGTAAATATAGGACTTTATCTTCTAGAAAAAAAAAGTGAAATAAGTTAATGTGAAAGGATTGAGGATGCTGAGATATAGAGAGAAGAGGCCAATGTACAAAGAACAGGCAGAAACACAAAATAAGGAGTTCCGTGACAGAACATGTGGCCAAACTGAGCAAAAAGAAGAATGTGGGATGAATGGTCATCATATATAGTACAAATTGCCTGTACCATTCAGCTGTATCAATGTAGTTTGACTAGCTGTTGTATCACTTAGTGGCAAAAACTATGCCACAAAATAACTCAATCACTTATAAGCTAATTTTTATTGCAGAGGCAAAGTTGTAACAGAGCAGAGTATACCAAAACTTTATTTTTTATTTTTATTTTTTCAAAGATTTTATTTATTAATTTATTTTTAAATGTTCCCTTTGAGAGAGTGCAAGTAGGGGAAGGGCAGTGAGAGAGGGGGACAGAGAATCTGAAGTGGGGTCTATGCTGACAGCAGCAAGCCTGATACAGGACTTGAATTTACAAACCGTGAAATATGACCTGTGCTGAAGTTGGATGCTCAACTGACTGAGCCGCCTAAACATCCTTCAAAGACTTTACTTTTAAGAAACTTCTATTCCCAATGTGGGACTCAAACATACAACTCTGAGACTTGAGTCGCATGCCCTACTGACTAGGGCAGCCACAGTCCCCTCAAAACTTCAAATTAGCATATTTTTTTCTAGATTTACATTGAAAGAATGAAAATTTAAAATGTTTCAGCAAGCCAACTCACTGTATAGGAGAAGAAGAATTAATGGGTCTGGTACATAGTAAGCGCTCAATAAATGTTAGCAGTAGCTACTACCACTACCACTACCACTTCTGTTGCTGCTACTTCACTAATAAAGCTGGAAACTAAAGGAGCACTGAGGCAGACACGTGTGGTGTACCCAGTATCTACACTCTCTACTTTATTGCTAACAGAATTCTAATTTTTGGTCAGGAATCTACCTCTCAGGAAATGTGACCTTAACCTCATTTCAGGGGCAAATCTGGATTAGTCTAAACTAATTATAGTAATCCCATTGTTTTTGGCCATGATTGGTTTAAAAATGGGCATGTGGCCTCCAGGCCAAATACAACATAAAGGGAGTCTGTCAGAGGGAGGAGGAGAGGGACTTTGGGAAAAACGTTCCTTTTAAGTAAGAAAGAGACACAGGAGCAGCTTATCTCTTCTCTTCCTCTGGATATTGTCAGGGCAAAAGTACTTTAGGTGCTCTGATGCTCCACTTACATTTGAATTCCCCCTTCTCAAAGAAGACCTTCAGGAATTTCCCTCATTATCTTGTCAGCTCTTTGGGGTTTTAAAGCGATGTTTTAAACAATTCTTATTCAATAATTTTTTAAAAGAGTTCTGTCAGAATAACTTATTCTATCATTACCAAAAATGGAAATAGTCTACATTTGTTTCCAAAATGATCTAAGATTGATTTGTTTTGAGAATTTTATATATAATGTTTACAATATTCTTTATGACATTTTTCTACTGCATAGCTAGACTGTGTAGCTCAGTGTGGTCTAGTATGGTTGCCATGAGCAATGTGTGGCTTTTCAAATTTAAATTAATTCCACTTAAAAGTTCTGTGTCGCAATTACACTAGCCATATTTCAAGTGCCCAATAGCTAATTTGGCTAGTGGCTATCAGGCTAGGCAATGCACATATAGAATATTTCCATCACTGAGGAAAATTCTCTTGGACAGTGCTGGCTAAATTATGTGTTCTGAAAGTTTAAATTTTCATATATTAGATTATACTTTAAAAATCCCCGGCTTAAAAACTTATACTCAGGTTGTTTTAACTTAGATAGCATGAAAATAAATTTCAGTGTGGTAACTGAATTATCTCATACTCTGAACTAGTAGAGTCTTAGATTTAAGAACAAAAAATTGTATTTCCATGATATAGTTATGTTAACTATATCATTTGCTGAAAGCTGAAACAGAAGACAAAGCTAATAATAGAAGTGTCAACCTACCAACAGCAGGTTCTACAATTTGAGCATCTAATGTTTACTTATTTTTGAGAGCGAGAAAGAGCATGAGTGGAGGAGGGGCAGAGAGAAAGGCAAAGAGTCTGAGGCAGGCTCCATTCTCTGAATTCTCAGCACAGAGCCTGATGAGGGGCTTGAACCCATGATCTGTGAGATCATGACCTGAGCTGAAGTCGGATGCTTAACCCACTGAGCCACCCAGGTGCCTCTACAATTTGAGCATCTAAAAGGAAGTTTATGGGTAAAAAGCAACAAGCCTGATATGTCTGGCACATTTTTTTTTCCTTTTTCTCTTACTTATCATACATTATTCATATTATAGTCAGTAACTATCTTATTAGAGCCAAAACATGTGCCTGCCCTTACAATTACATAACAACAGAAACAGATGTGAATTGAGACATGGGTTTGGCTTTCTCACTCCTGTCTAACACAGTATGATATACAGTAGATATTCTTTTCTTCTATCCTTGTGTAAAATCTCTGTTCTTCTGAAATTCATGCTATTCATCCAAATCACTATCTGGCTTCATCATTTTTACATCCATCATGGTCACTTTCCCTCAGTTATGAAAGGGTCTGGTACCTGCTTCACAGCCTCATGCTACACTCCAAGTTCTAAAATCATCCTCAATGACCTCAACATCCACATAGAAAACTCAAGTTCCCTCTCTTCGAAGATCCTTGAACTCCTTCATCTCTGCCCAAGGTTAGGCATGCATTCCCTTGGTAGAATTGTCATCATTGAGAATAGTCTCACTTGTCATATCCGAAATGCAAATACAGTCTCTGATCCCCACACCTTCTATCTCCCTCCCCTGGTTCTTCCTACTACACTGTTTTTCTGTTTTTGTTTTTTTTCAATTTTTATGGGTTTTTGATGTTAGGTCCTTAATTTTCTCCTTTTAGCCATCTTTAGACTCCACTGCCTCTCCCACAAGTTCCCTCAAATTCTTTCTGACTTGTTTATTGCTCTGTTGTAGTCTCACCTTTTCCAATCCATTCTCTTCTAAAGTATAAATTGGAGGCTAAGTCTTTGAATGGCTCTTACTGCCTCAAGATAAAGATCATGCTCTTTAACCTTAAGTTAAATTAAGTGCCTTGTACTTAATTTTCTTTCTGCCTAGAATGTTCTCATGGTCACTTCTTTCTTTCCTGGTCAGCTCCTTTTTGCCCTTCAGATCTTTATCTGCCACTGGGAAGTACCCCCTAAATCCTTAATTAGGCTAGTGCGAATTTCGTGTGCCTTTAAAGCATCCCATAATTATTCTATCATATCATAGATATGTGGTAATTTTCTGCATTTGAGTGATTTTCCTGGAAATTATAAGATCCTTGAGAGCACAGGTTATCATTCTCTCGCTAGAACAACCTGAGATACAGCGGGCACTCAATGATTTGTCGAGTGAGTGAATGAATAAATAATACTAGTAACTTGAAACAGTCATTGTAATTGAAGCTACAAGTAATTACTTTAAGATGCAAATTTAACATCTTAAGAGAGTTAGTCATGTAGATATTTTGGGAGAAGAGTACACAAGGTAAAGGAAACAGGCAATGCAAAAGTACTAAAGGTGTGAGCACGCCTGGTGTGTACAAGGAAGGAGGCCTGTTTGGCTGGAGTAAAGTTATTGAGCAGGAAAGAGTAAGAGATTAGTTCAGAAAAGTAATGGAAGGTTATATTGTACAGTCTTTGCAGGTCTTTGTAAAGACCTTGGATTTAAGTAAAATGGGGAGCCACTAAAAGGTTTTCAGTAAAGGATATAATCTAATTTACTGTTTCTTATACATTGAGAACTACAGGGAACAAAAGTAGTAATGAGAAATCCACAGAAAAAGCTCTTAAGAGTAATTCATTGAAAAATGGAGTAGCAGCAGTGGAGGCAGTGAGAACTAGTCAGATCTAGGGTATATCTTGGAGGGAAAGCCAATGGCTTTGAGGGAAAGCCTATCCTAAGGGATTGCTTATGAGTTGTGAGAGAATGAGATCAAGAATAATTAAAAAAAAAAGAAAAAGAAAAAGAAAAAAGGCAGATGGAGCTGTTATCTGAGATGGGAAAACTGAGGGAGGTATAGGTATGTAGAAATGTTTTAGAGATAGCATTTGGACATGTTAAATATTAGATGTCTATTAAAAGTCTAATCAATGGATAAGATATGAGTCTGGAATCCATGAAATAAATCTGGGCTAAAAATATAAATTTGGGGGTCAAATGGCATATGAATGCTATCAAAATTAATGAAACTGGATGAGATCACCAATGTAAATATTAGTAGTATACCAAAAAAGGTCAGTGACTAGGTCCTAGGTACTCTAAGAGGTCAGAGAAAAGAGTAGGAACCAGGAAAGGAGAATGAGAAAAACAAGTAAGAAAAGAAAAGGACAAGCAAAGAGTTGTAGCGTTATGGAAGCCTAGTGACTATCAGGTAAGATGAACACTCAGAACTGACTGTTGAATTTAGCAACATGGAAGTCATCTATAACTTGACAAGAGCATTTTTAAAAATGTTTTGTCTATTTTTGAGAGAGAGATAAAAAGACAGAGCACCAGTTGAGGGGGTGGGGGTGTTGCAGAGAGAAGGTAGACACAGAATCTGAAGCAGACTCCAGGCTCTGAGCTGTCAGCAGAGAGCCTGACATGGGGCTCGAACTCATGAGCCATGAGATCATGACCTGAGCTGAAGTCAGACGCTTAACCAACAGAACCACCCAGGCACCCCACACAAGAGCAATTTTAGTAGAATGATGGAGGCAAAAATCTGACAGGAATAATTTTAGGAAAAAATTAGAAGAAGAATTGGATATGGACATATGTAATTCTTTTAAGGAATTTTGTTTCAAAAGGAAGAAAAACATAGGAAAAGAACCGGCAGGTTTTTTGTTTTTGTTCCTTAAAGATAGAAGAAATAACAGTGTGTATGTATGTTTATGGAAAAATTCACAAGAGATGATATTGGAAAAATAGCCACATATTTATGAAATAACTAAGAATTAAGATAGGAATAGAGTTGGAGAGCATGACAATGAGGAATAGTGTCTAAGAGTCTGATGACGTGAAATTAAAAGGTGTGGCTTTTAGATTGGAGGGAGGAAGAATCATATGAAAGGAGAAATGAGATATAAAAAGGATAGTCAATACACTTCCATTCATTCAACAGTTAAGGATGAAAACAACTTTAGAGGGCTAAAGTTAATATAAGTATCTTTAGAGGACAGGGGGTTTCCATTAGAACAAAGAAAGTGAAGAGAAGGAAAATTCAGAGACATCGGAATATAAAGGGCTTTTGCTGCCAAGGGATCTTGAATTCCTAAGGGCACGGAAGAAAAGTTTCAAAAGTTGGGCAGAGATAGGAAATGGAAGATGTGACATGCAGAACTTTATGGAATTGGGTGGCAAGACATGAGGAATGATGTGGGAATCTGGGGTTTCTTACAGTGGCAAACATAAAATAGGATAAAGGGCATAATAAGATTAATCCTGGTGGACTCAGAAAAGATAGTGGTGGCAAAAGTGTGAGTGTTGGGGGAACAAGTCATTTTGGGGGACCTATGACTTTCTCTTGATACCTCTTGGAGGAGACTGTATTTGCCCCCAGTGATGGAGCCTTCCCTAGTTCCTTGTTGATGGAATTGCTGGATCTGAGGCCGGTTCCATTCATTATTAACAACTTAAAAAATTCATGTGACCTTCATACACAAGGATTTATGATCAAATAGCTTCCAGTTTTAAAAATTTCCCTGCTCTAGGGGAAATGTAAGCTAATTTTTCATAGCAAAGTTTGGTTTTACTTACATCTGTGTTACAGGAGCGATACCGTTTCCTTTCCCCAAGGCAATATTTTCCACCTCCTGAAGGTCTGAAAACACATTTTGTTTAACATGTGAATATATCTGTCTACATAAAGTGTACATATATTGCTTGACAAAAACACATTAGCATTAATTTTAAGAAAATACAAAATTTGACATTTTATTCGTTATTAAAATAATAGTCATGCTGGTGATTGTTAACAATGATGATTATGGTTGTTGAACATAAAAATTAAGCCAGTTTGCTATGAATAACTTTTTAAGGCTCTGAATTGTCATGATTTACATTCTTAAGAAAATGCAACTAAATAAATTTCTTTTCTAGTTATCATAGTAAGCAGGTGCTCAGTTCAACACAATGAGTTTAAAAATCACTTATAATGAAAAGCCATTTGAATCTTATTCAACAAAAGCCATAATCTGATGTTATCTGTTCACCACCTAGGAAACAGGTAAGTTTACGATTTTTTCCAAACTGCAACAAAAGCCTACTAAATTACTCTCTGGAAATAGCTTTGGTTCAAAGTAAATAATGCAGAAACGAATTTCTATCTCATTATATGAAGTTTGAAAAATTATATCTGTAAATAAGATGGCTTTGCATTATATAAATACTGCATATTACACTCATATTAATGAAAAAGTAAGATGCCCAATATTTGATTTACATGTAAATTAATTTTTAAAGTATTTAACACCAGAAAAAGCCATATGTTATTATTTGGGCATGCTATTTTGAATGGAAAAAACTAACTTCTTTTATAACTATCTGGGTATATTACTTTTTATCATAGAATTTTATAATTTTGGTTATTGATTTACAGTAGCCTGCAGTGAACTTAGGTAATCATTCTGTACTTGTTTGAAAAACAAGATCAAGTATAATTATATTTTTGGCTCACTGGTAATCAGTGGAATAATTAAAGTTACATTTTGAATGCCAGAGAATACTGACTCTAAGAAGGAAAAGAAATGGCCCAGTTTAAACCAGTTTGGGAGCAATAGGTTGGTCAGACAAAAACAAGGGCCAGGGGATGGTGGTGGCATGACTGGTTGATGAGTGGGTGACAGTGAGCTCTGTTTAGCAGGAAGATAATAATGGAAAGAAAGTTGGGGAATGGAAACACAGAACTGTGTAAAGGGAAATAATTTCAAGCTGAAAAGAGTAAAAAAGAACAAAAGAGATGTTCAGAGAGAGGAACCAAAGAGAAGGATCCTGAATTAAGAAGAGAAAAATTAAAAATTAAAGCAACATTTACCCCAGGAAGGGGAAAAAAGCAGAAGGGATATAACGCCACGCTGTACCAAACATTAGTTGGGACAGGAGGCCTGCAACCTGAGCTCTAGACAAAAATGGGAGTACTTGACATGCAGCAGCTAAGGAGCAGTTTGGTGTCTGGGTGGATGAGAAAGTCCAGCTGGGAGACTCTGGTCCACCTGTAATGGGCACTGGTGAGAGGGAGAGGCAATTCAGCTACCAGAGAATACTGATGGGGCTGGCCTTAAGCCAGGGGGACTCTGACCGGAGAAAAAGAGTGGTGGGAGAGGAGCAGTCCAACCTGCATGAGGAGAAAAGTGGTGGCAGCTCTGGAAAATGATTAATAGGGGCATGTGAATGGAAACTATTTTAACACATGGGCAGTATTCTTTTCATTGTGATTTGTGATGCGAATCAAGGCATTTCAACCCTTGAAGTGCTCTCATTGGTCCTTTTAATACTAATGTAGCAGTAATAATTTTATGTGACATGTGAAAAGAACTTAGGTTTCCTGGGAATAATGGTAATGCAGCTAAGACCAGACCTGGATTCATCCATAATTCAGTAGTTTTCGGAGGAGGAAATCTATCTGATTATTACTAGATTAAAAGTCTGGCTATACCTGGAATAGATACACAATGCTATTCTTTTTTCTTTTATTTTTAGTTACACAGTAAGAGTGGGTGGGGAGAAAAAGAGTCTGTCTAACAAGGCTCTTCTACCTCCCTGTGCCTATTGCTTGTTCAGAAGACAAACACTTGGCTCACTAGTGAAACGTTTTTACAGATAACATGTGAAACCACAGCTTTGAATCATTTCCAACTGTGTCTTTTTGTTGGCTCCGGCTTACTTTAGCTACTTACGCTGGACTGTCACAGTGTCTTAGGGATGAGGAGACGCCTCCCCCGCAGGTTCTGCTGCACTCTCCCCATAGTGACCAGGGACCCCAGCCCCCATCTATGCTCTGGGGCCAAGTGCCAAAAGGAACACAATCTCCCTGATAACACCACTGCAAGATTTCACAGAAAACACAGAATTAGCTTTTAGGCAGATACAGCTATCAGGTTTGAAATACATAAGGGTCCGGCAATGACCAATTACCAGCATTAGCATTCTCCAATAGATAACAGACTGAGAGTTCTTTAACTGTTTAGACAATGGCAAAGGTGCATGTGATTTGAAAATTATCTTTAGGTGGGCAATGATTTATACATCTCTAACACATACCAAGAGTCTAGAAAACTTGACTTTACTTCCTTTTTTATTTCCTTGCTTCCAGAATCCTAGTGTTTCTTATTAAAGAGACCTCAAAAGTCTTTTTTAGATATTTTAGCATTAAAATATTTTTTCTCTATATTTCTCTATATATTTTTCTCAATATTAATATATTTCTCTATATATAGACTCATGAAATGATAACGCAATATGGAAAGTTCCCCAGTAAGGAATTTTTNGTTGAGGCTACAATAGTAAAAGAATGTGTTGTGGCATTTCATCTACACGAGTCCTGCAGACATAATAAAAGTAATGCCAAGATACTAGGGACGGGGTACAAAAAACTCTTACATACACTGCCTAGCCATGTGTATATAACCCCTGCATGAACATGTGTACTGGAATTCTTTCAGCTTTACTCTACAGTAAACCACACATACTGCATGTAAGTAGAAAGCCAGGAATAATTTATCGAGATGCAGACATCACATAATCAGCTCATAACTCTAACATGATAAATCTTATTTGGAGAATATGGTAAAAATGAAATCTTTTTTTCTAAACCAATAATTTCTAGGCTTTTATTGGTGCTTTTTTCTGAATTATCGAATTTTGACAAACCATCCTGATGCTGTGAAAATCATTTTTAATATTAATAACAATAAAACATTATTAGAATACTATCAGTAATATCAGATATATAAAAAAATCAACTTCATATTAAAATGTGAAGGTATTATAATATGCAATGCTTAGAAAGTAATCAGTTTATTACACTACTTCCATGTATCTGGAATTTTTTCACTTTTCACCATTTCATGGCTACCACCTTAGATGAAATAGGCAAATGAAATAGCTTCTTACCTGGTCTCTCTGGCTCTACTTTTTTTCTACCTATAATCAATCTATTCTCTAGTAAACACTTCAGGAGAGATCTTTTTAAAACATTATCATATCATGTCACTTTTTGCTTAAACAATTGCACTAGTTTCCTGCCTCCCTTAACTCTGGTCAGCAGTAGCCTTTGTGATCACTATCTCCTTCTCCAGTCTTATTCTCTCTCGCACAGTTTGGTCCAGACCACGGGAATTCTTTATTTTCCTCAGTACACTAAGTTTGTTCCCTCTTTTGGGCATTTGCATTTGCCGGTCCTTCTGGGAATATTCTTCTCTTAATTATTTATGTTGTTGTCTTCTCATCATTCAGTCTCAAGGTCCTTTCATCAGAGAGGTCTTTCCTTGACAACCCTCATTCTGAACATGGGGTACCTCCCCCTCACCTCCCCTTCTCCAACTCTAGACTGTAATAGAGAAAACACCTCCTACTTTAGTTCCCTCTTAACACTTAATACTATTTTATTTTTTATTATTTTGTTTAAAAAAATTTTTAACATTTATTTATTACTGAGGGACAGAGAAAGACAGAGCATGAGAAGGGGAGGGGCAGAGAGAGAGGGAGACACAGAATCTGAAGTAGGTTTCAGGTCTGAGATAGCTGTCAGCACAGAGCTCGACATGAGGCTCAAACCTCCAAACCATGATATCATGACCTGAGCCAAAGTCGGATGTGTCATAGACTGAGCCACCCAGGTACCCCCACTTAAAACTATTTTAAATTACTCTATTTATTTTTCAAATTACTTCTTTATTATTTGTCTCTTCTCATTAGTATGTAAAACTAGGGGATGCACATATGGCTATTTATTTATTTAAAAATTATAAGCATAGCATAATACTCATTTTAGGCAGTTCATCTATGCTTTTTCTAAAACTATGTTTTGAAGGGAAAAGTTCAGCAACATATCTAAGTCCACAAATAATCAAGTTATTTGACCAAAATATATCCTGAGAAGCAGGATAACATGAAGGTTGAGAACTGAGACCTGAATAAGAACTGAGATATTGAGTAAGTAACTTCATCTGTCTGCACCTGAGCTTTTTCATAAGTAAAAAGGTAAATAATAATAGAGCTTATAGCATGGAAGATTAAATAAAGATAATGTGAAGAACCTGGTATAGGGGTGTAGAAAGTACCTGATATAATGTTAGTGATGATGGGTCAAATTGTTTAATTTCTCTGGATCTCCATTTTCTTATCTGTAAACTGGAACAATAACACAATCCATCTAGTAGGGCACATAAAGTGAGTACAGTAATAGTTGACTCATATCAAAAAACTTCAACTAAATTAGCTAATATCACTGTTAAAATGGAATGCTCACATGTAGGAATGAGGGTTTTGCAACTTGCAGAGAAAGCTAAGTTCCTGCCCTGATGATGATACTAAATTCTTGGAAGGCTACACAAATCTTCCAGGATACAGAAAAGAATCAATAGGTACCCTTAGGAAGATTTGTTTCTCTCCACAATGAATGACTCACATTTATCTCTTCCTATAGGTGATGGCTCTGAGCATTTTTTCAAAAATTTGTTGAGGGGCGCCTGAGTGGCTCAGTAGGTTGAGAGTCTGGTTTCGGCTCAGGTCATGATCTCAGAGTTTGTGGGTCTGAACCCACACTGGGCTCTGTACTGACAGCATGGAGCCTGGAAGCTGCTTCTATNCTGCGCCCCCCCCCCCACCCCACCCGCCGTTCATGCTCTCTCCATCTCAAAAATAAACATTAAAAATTTAAAATAAATTTGCTTTATAAAAATTTGTTGTATTTTAATATCCCTTATTTAAAAACATTACTTGAACTAAAAAGACATAAACAAAAGCAGTTGACCCATTTCTCCCACCCCTGACCCCCATCTCTGGCAAACACCAAACTATTCTCTGTATCTATGAGTCTGTTTTTAAAGGAATATACCTACATATTAAATACATAATGTTATATAGCAATAAATATGCTATTTAAATTTAATTAAAATTTAAATTTCAGTTCCACAGATGCACTAGCCACATTCCTAGGGCTTCATAGCCACACATGGCCAGTAGCTAGTAGGTTGGACAGAGCAAATACAAAGAATTTGTCATCACAGAATGTTCTATTATAAATGCTGAATGTCTAGAACAATGCCTAGCATGTAGTAGATATACAATAAAATTTACTGAATTGATGAATACATTAGTTAAAGTACAGAATTCTGTGTCCTATTCTGGACCACATGTCCAGATCCTTACTACATGTAAGTAAGGAATTAGAGATACTGGAGGGTAAAAAAATGTCAAAGTCATCTTTGTTTCCATGATAGTTGCACTAAGTCACTTTTTAGTAGTTGTAACAACATAAAGGAATCTTTGAGAGAAGTCCTAGGTAATTAATTTTCATTTGTCCACAAAAAATTAGGCAAGAGTAAGTAAAAATCTGATTGGCTATAAGGCAGAACATTCTGACCCTAAGTCTAATCAATATTAAAGTAGGACATTAAGAAAAATGATTAGTTTTGGGCAACGGAAATTGCCATGAACAAAAAACTCATAGGTCTAAAATGGTGAACCAGAGGTAGTGGCTGATAATACAGTGCCAAAACTGGGAGAAAGGCAGCTAATAATAACGTATATGTGAGAGACAGGAAATATTTTAGCAGCCAGTGTACGGCATAATTGATTTTGAAGACCAACCATTTGTATAATGATATACCAGCTGCGTTAGGCCTTCACCTATACAAAAGTCACAATTTGAGCCAAATAATCTCTAATTTTGCATTTTTGTTATTACAAGTAGCTATGTATAATAATAATAGTAATAATAATAATAATAAGTATGTATGTATGTATTTTGAGAGTGAGCAAGAGAGAGGAGGGGAGGGGGCAGAAGGAGAGAGAGAATGAATCTTAAGCAGGCTCCATACTCGGTGCAGAGCCCAATGTGGGGCTCGATCCCATGATCCTGAAATCATGACCTAATCCAAAATCAAGAGTCAGATGGACACTCAACTGACTGAGTCACCTAGGTACCCCATATAATAATATTTATGCCTGCATTTATTTTCTTATGAGAATAACTAGCAATGTATTATTTTTTAAATACTCTTAAAATTTACCTATTTTTCAAGTTGGAAGTTTAGCATTATTGATATTGAATAATATTAAAATTTTACTTTACATTTATTTTGTATAATCACAGAGCTCAATCTAAGGCTCAGAGAGACTCTGAAATGATGTGGTATAAGCACTTCATTTTTTCATATGAAGAAACATGTAACTTAAGGAGGCTAACTTGTCCATAGTCACTTAGGGGCAGATAAAAATTATCTGTCCAAAAATACACAAAAATCAGTGGGGAAAAAAACCCAACTACTGGTATAGGATTATATATTTGAAGTATATTATAGTATTATAGAATACTGGACTACCTTTACTTCATAAAATACAAAAAAAAACTAGGAGAAAAATTCTTAGCTGCAAGTATACAACCCTATTTATTTCAGAACTCTTTGAGTATTCTTATAAATTACAGATTTAAAAAACCTTTATTTTTGTATTTTTAAGAGGACAGAGAAATTGTGAAGGCTATAAGAATACCGAAAGACGTAGGTTCCAAAGTATTTAATAATAACTGTTATACGTGTTTGCTCGATGCTCACAAAATATAGGACATGGAAAGAAGTCACATAAATTGTTGTTTTCCTTTTAAAATTTATTCTTAAGGTAAAAGACAAATGCAATATTCAGTTTGTAGGATGCTTCTCAGTTCTCATCATTAATTAACACCTACACAGCTGTAGTATTTCATATGTGGCTTGCTAGAACCTTTTATTGTATAAATTCATGTTATTGAATTGTATCCATTCCATGGAGTTAAAATAGACAATTGTATCAGAAAGTTAAATAACAAATATTAATGGCTAAAAAATGAAGAATTCAAAATAGTAATATAAGTATCAGTCATCTAGACATTGACAAAAGACTAGTGTCTAGCTTAATAACTAGTCAACAACTTAATTAGTTAACAAGTTAACAGTTATAGTCTGTGTATAGTCTGTGTTACAAACCTGAGTTCTTATTCTATTAATATCTTTGGTCCAAAGCAAGTCATTTGTTTATTCACATTCCGTAACTATAAAAGAGGGACTAATTATCCTAATTTCAAAATCCAATGTGGTTTGGATTAGGACAGCTTTAGAAATTAGTTCTGTGCAGATATGCTTTCAAAGAAATTAAAAATCTACCAAAGGACTTGGTTGATTTTGATCTCTGGCAAAATGGTCTTCTGCGTTATGTTTAGTTCAGTAAAGGACTTTGAGTTATATTTACTTACAGTAAAAGATCTCTTTGGAATTCTTGCTATTTCTCTGCTCTAGCAGTGGTTAGGTATCTTGATGTAGTATATGACTTTAGAGGAGAAATTTAATTAAATTAATAATAAATGCTTTATGAAAATTGAAAACTCTAGGGAATTTCATGTAGATCAAGTTAGTTGAGCTAATTTTCTAGATTATTACATTAATTAATATGTACTAAAATTTTAATGTAAGTCATAAGTAATATAATTATATTACACAAAATAAAGCAATTTGAACTATATAAATCTTATAAGCACACAAAGCTGAGAATTTTGAGTATTGTATTTTCTACTTTTCTTCTTCTTTTTGTTTCATCAAGTTGCTGAACCTGTGAAAGCTCTGTTTCTACAGGCACAGGATTTTACTTCATTTCTGAAAACTAGAGAAGTTAAATATTCAGATGGAGACCAGATCTTTATTCTCAAAGATTATATCCAATCTAGTGATTTTGGACTATTCTAAATTATCGATTGTGTTACTTCAGCCTAAATTTTCTAGATAAGTTGGTAAATTTGGCTTTCTTTTTGCTAATTCAGGTGTGTTAAACCAGATTCACCAGGTCTGTTGTGTTACTTCAGCCTAAATTTTCCGGATAAATTGGGTAAATTTGGCCTTCTTTTTGCTCATTCAGTCATGTTAAACCAGATTCGGAAAGGTGATGGAACTGAAACTATCACATTTCAAGAATAAAATATCATATTGCTCATTTTTGCTTTTTACATTCCTTCTAAATAAAATATGTTATTAAAACTATCTAGGACAATACATTCCAGTGAGGCTTTAAAGGTTTTCTTAGGAAACACTCATCCTAAACAACATTTTTTGATATTAGACCACTAAATTTCATGATCTACATCAGGGAATTATGTTCAAATAAGATATATTACAAATAAAACAATCTACATGAGAATTTGTCAGAATTCCACAAAGGAAAATTTCAAGATGAGTATATACAGTATTTTAAAATATATACACATATATTTTTTTAAATAAGAACCATTTTAAAATGTGATTATGGTAGATCTTGTACCATAGCCAACCCTTTGGGTCCAGCCAGCATCTGGAATGACAGACCCCTTAGGAAATCCTAAGATTCTGAAGGAAGTGATACTGGTGATTCAATATGGAACTTTCTTCCCAAGTCAGAAAGGCTGAGAGCTGGAGCACACAGCACTATTAAAAGCCTTATCTTTCCACTGTGCAGGTGCGGGAATATAAAAGCTTATTTCAGCCCAAATCCTAAATCAGAACTTGTCATCCCATACTATTTAAATTTCTAGAGCAATTGAAACGACTATTCTTTTTTCACTTTCTGCGTTTATAGTTTGGGACCCAGTCAAAACATTATATTTTACTCTAAGTGAATTAAGATCTAGGACTACAAATGTCCTATTACATATCTAGTGCTTTAAAAGGGTATATAACCAACCTATTTTAATCCAGCCCTCTGTTTCCCATGAAAGATAATAGGAATCAATGCCATATATTCATAAACCAGAATGCTGGGATTTACCTCTAATTGGTCTTTTAGAATCAATAAATCAATCCTTTGGCTATTAACCAAGTTTTTGAAACTTTTTGGTCACCATCAGGGTTTGCAATGATTGAGTTTTGATTTTCCTAATATCCTGTTCAGTAACAACGTCAACACTACTATCAGAGTTTTTACAGTCTAAATCTTTGTTTATTATTTTATCATGGATGGCATTCCTCCGATTCCTATCCAAAGGGCTATCGTTGATGCCATGTCTAAGGAAAGTTCTTTTGCCTGAAAGTTATATTGATTGATTTGTAGGAGCGTGACCCGTGGACACAGAGTACCAGCACACCGTCTGGGCTCATCAAATTTCCTCCTTTGGTTAATGCTACTGTCCCTGAGCACATCCATTCAGACCATATGGTTCTTATTCAATACTTGAATGGCTTATTCAGGCAAACATCCAATGGCTGTAATAGCGATGTCAGACCCCCCAGGACTCACGCAAAGATCAGTTTTTAATTTTTTGGCCATATTTCTTACTCCATCTGCTAAATGTGCATGGAACAGTTCCCATACTTACATGGAACATTTGTGGAACTGCGCCCCCGGGCAGGGATCCCATATCTTTTGCAGCCAGAGTTTGACGAGATCATTGTGGATCCAGTACTCTGGATATGTCTATGCTATCACTTGAGCAGCGTTTTTCCCTCCCCCAACATTTTTTTTTTAAAGAAAAAAAAAGGACTTATTCAAAAAACCATGAGCAGCTTTGGTTTTATCCTGCTGGCTAGACTGGATGTAGGTTTTTTTCTCATTCCTTCTGAAGATAGTGGTTTTAAAATTCAGAGTTGAGATCAGAGGTCAGTCATGGGTATTCCATTCATTTTTCTCAGACATTCAAACTCATGTTTATACTCTCTGATCCTCATTAGTACCAGTTAAGACAGTCAGGTGAAGAATTTTCTGCCCACCATTATCTAAGGCTGGAAAATAATGAAATGAATAATGATGTTCTAGTAATATACACTAGCACCTTTCCTCTGAAGAGGCCCACTAAAAGCTTACTGATATATTATCTTATTCCATCCTCACAAGATCGCTACAAAATGTGGAAATAGATTTCTCTCATTTTAAAGTGGTGATGGGGGTGCCCGGGTGGTTCAGTCAGCTAAGCGTCTGACTTCATTCAGCTCAGCTCATGATCTCATGATTCATGAGTCTGAACCTGTGTCAGGCTCTGTGCATGACCACATGGACCCTGCTTGGGATTCTCTCGCTCGCTCTCTCCCTGCCCCTCCCCTTCTCATACTCTCTGTCTTTCTCAAAATAAATAAGTAAATAAAGTGGAATTTCATTATTTTACCAGTTATAACACAATTGTATATTCTTATCTCAATGTTCTGTCCATAGTCCTTTCTTATTGCAATTCTTGAGATAACATATTGTTACAGGTAGATAAGTGAAAAATCCACTTTGTATTAAAGGGTAGAATACATTCTTACCACTGATCTCAGGTTCAATGACTCGGTTTATTCCTGTGACAATAAAAATTGGCTTTTTTCTCTGCAAAATTTCCCATCTGAAGGTAAAATAAAACCAGAGGTAGTCTAGAGGGCAAATTTTCAATTTTAGAATCAGAAAGCCCTAGGCAAGGATGCCTGACTGGCTTAGTGGGAAGAGCATGTGACTCTTGATCATGAGCTTGAAGCCCATATTGGGTGTAGAGATTATCTAAATAAATAAAACTTAAAAAAAGAAAGAAAGCGAAAAAGTAAAAAGATCTAATACAGAGGCTCAGCTCTGCTATTAAATTGCTGTATAATCTTAGGTTCTCAAGTCTGAACTTTCCTCAACTATAAAATGGAGTTAAAACAGTACCCACCTCATGGGATTTTTGCCAATATTAAACAGAACAAATACGTACCTGGCACAGTGTAAATACTTTATAAATATTCATTACCATCATTACTGGTAATGCCAACTATATGTTAATGCTACACAAATTTGACCAGACTGACTAAAATTTCCACTTTAACTGTTCTCTAGCTCTTTGCATGGTTGTTTTAAGTCAAATTTCTAATTTCTGATTTAATTTCCAAATAGATATAGCTTTCAGAGAAAAAACTGCATTTGGCTACAGTAAACATTGCTTCCCTTTTATGGAAAAAATAGTAACTGAAATCAACAATAAAAATTCATAAATAACATGGCAAGTGCAGTGAGTAAAAAATAAATAAAACATAAACAATGACTCAGTTCCCTTTTCTAGTTCTTTGTATTTTTTTCAATTAATTAAACATGTAGGTTGATCTAATTCTTTGAAAGCCTCTTCATAAATTCACTGTTAATGATAGAGATAATTTGAGAGTCTTCACATAGTGCTCTTTTTTCTTTCTATGAGTCCACTTATGTATTTGTTCTTTTATTCATTCATTTATGATTTGTTAGGGCTTTTCCTAAAGCTATTGATCTTCCATATCTCTGAAAGGATGGCTAACATTTGTTTTGTAGATTAATTTTAGATGGTGTTATCCAACAAACTGACTATATAAAAACATGATGTTATGAATATGAATGATCTCTTGGTACACAGACTTTGCTACACTTACAAAGTTCTTAAATAGTTTTTCATGGAGCCCAAGCCGTTCTGTTGAGGCATGTCAGAAGCTGACAAGGGTCCATGGCCAGGGTGGGGAGGTATGAAAACGGTTCTTTAAACAAGAATATTTCCATTTTTTCCCCAAATGTATCTATCAGAATTCTGTAGATTTCTTTTGAAGAAAGGATTTAGGGATCAAAAAGTTGGCAACCGTTAACCAAGATTAAGAATGTGAATTTTTAGGGGTGCTTGGTTGGCTCAGCTGGAATAGCACACCACTGATGATCTGGAGTTGTGAGTTCGAGCCTCACATTGTGTGTCTGAGATTACTCAAATAACTGAACTTTAAAAAAAGAATGTGAGGGGCACCTGGGTGGTTCAGTCAGTTGAGCATACAACTTCAGCTCAGGTCATGATCTCATAGCTCATGAGTTTGAGTCTGGCGTTGGGCTCTGTGTTGACAGCTCAGAGCCTGGAGCCTGCTTCAGATACTGTGTCTCCCTCTCTCTCTCTCTCTATACCCCTCCCCCACTTATGTTCAGTCTCTCTCTCTCTCTGAAAAATAAATAAAACATGAAAAAAAATTAAAATAAAAGAATGTGAATCTTTAAAAATCAAATACATTTTTGACCATTTCATTCACTTTCTCTTGTCTGTGCTTATACTGAATGCTTAAAAGTATTATATCTCTCATTTGTTTATGTAAATTTAAATTCAGTACTGTTAGCTTTGTTATTACTGAGAGTGTTTTCTTGGTATCCCTCAAAATTATCTATAATTTCCCCCAAAATACCATCTCTATCACATATATGCACATAGCTATAAGATGCAACATTTGATGGTTCTATTATTAAGCATAAATGAGAAGATTTTAAATATGTGTCTACCATATAAAATATTAGTGGGGTTTAGCTGTGTGCTCTCAGATAGCCACTATTCATGGTTTTCATACTTGAAGTGATTATATAATTCATAGAATGTTTGTATGAGGACTCTGAGATGTTTAAAAGAATGAATTCTTTATGCTTGGGATTAAAAAAATAAATTAAGATAAAAAGAGCCATCAGGCTTAGTGATAGTATTAAACCATGGACCATGGACTAGATCACAAAAATAATAATTAATCAATGGCAATAAAGAAAGAGATTCTCACTGTAACTTTCCCCCCTTACTATTATGCATTTCTTCTAAGCAGAGATTGATGTAAATTGCTGCTTGTCATTGACAAGAGCTGCTGACTCCAAAATAAACCTAGACTGTTGTTTCAAGAATGCAGCTCTTACTAGTTTCTATTACTTTAGTGAAAAAAAAAAAAAAAAGAAAGAATTTTTGGTAGTGTGTGAAGTTCCCTGTATTTTTATTGGCTACTTACAAAGTCTCAAAAAAAGATCCTTAATCCTTTAAAAATGACCCTATCAATTCATACATTTAGCACAATTTACGAACATTTCCAAACTCAGCATGGAAAAGCCATCAACATGGCACTAGGTCATGGGTCCTGAATGAAGCCGTCAGCAAGGATTAATAAAACTGTGACAGCTGCCCAAAAGCTTTCATTCTTTTTATTTAAACATCAGATGGCAAACTGAAATTCAGTGTAATCTTTGTTGAGAGTACCCCAACATGGAAGAAGTCAGAACTGAGAATAGAAGACAGTCGTAGTTATTATTGTAAATTCAGTATATAGCAACGAATTCTAGGATTCACATATATAGCAATTACTAAAGAATTTCAGAAATAGCATAAGCTATTCTTTTCTGTTTGAACAATTCTTAACAATGATATTTTTTGAAAACTAGATGATGAAATTAAAATTATTTAGCTAAAATTTCTATGCTCAGCAAAATATTTAATTATTCCTATACTACCAGCCCTTTCTCTCATATCGTAATTTAAAATCAACTTTAGTTTCACTTTAGTTATAAAATCTATTTCTGGGTCACATAATTTTCCTGAGAATTATTTATCAGAAAGAAACCCAGAGTTATATGACTAAACAGACTATATTATATGACTATAAGATTGTTGCTGGATTTTCTGTACAAATATATATGTATATACACAGAAAGGTGTAACTGAGCCAGAAAATAAACAAGCACTGTAATTTCCTGACCACTGTAGATGTGCAGATATCAGTATGCATCAATTAACTCCTTAGGCTAGGTATTTACTATTTTCTCAAGTACACATTATATTAGTATGCATGATTTCCTAGTGGTTGAATATGAACACCAGAAACTGATCAGTTAGTCTATTTGTCAAATAGCTAATAAATCATTTAAGCTTACCCCCTTTTCAATATTCCCAGTTTGACAGAGTGTTCCTTCAGCTGCAGGAATACTGTTGGTGACACAGCGGTTGCTTTTGCTGAGACACCAGAGCTCTCTACACACTTCCTAGGAAAGAAGGCAAAAGCAAGTTGATCAGAAGTAGAGACTAAAATTATGTCCACTTCTTCCATATACCTATGTATGCTCAGCATTACTTTAAAAAGACATCTCATGTGTTTTTCTGCTGTTGAAGTACAAGATGTTGGAGGATGTTCTTATGGAAGATGTTATCCATTTTGGAATCATTTAAACATTTTTCTTTATAATTCTTATTTTAGTAGATGTGCAGAATTGTCACTAATATACTGGGGTGTCTGGCTGGCTCAGTTGGTAGAACATGTGATTCTTGATCTCGGGGTTGCAGGTTTGAGCCCCACGTTTGGTGTAGATATTCCTTAATAAGAAAATCTTTTTTTAAAATAATTTATTGTCAAGTTGGTTTCCATATAACACCCAGTGAATGAGAAAATCTTTCTGAAAAATTCTTAAAAAAAAAAAAAAGAAATTTCACTACTATAGAAGAGTAGGGAGAAGGGATGACTATGTAGAAAGGAAATATGTTTATTACTCTCAGAAATATACAATATCAAAACTTACCAATTATTAATAAAGTGTTGCCAGGTAGATGACTTCCTTGACCTACTATAGTATTCAAATAAAGGCCATTTTATTTTATTTTTTTAAAAATGTTTATTTATTTTGAGAGAGAGAGAGAGGAGAGAGAGAGCAGGGGAGGGGCAGAGAGAGAGGGCAGGAGAGAATCCCAAGTAGGTTCTGCCATGTCAGCACAGAGCCCAAGGTGGGGATCAACCCCAACAACTGCAAGATCATGACTTGAGCAGAAATCAAGAGTTGGATACTTAATGGACTAAGGAACCAAGGCACCCCAAATAAAGACCGTTTTAAATAGAAAAAAAGAGACCCTGGGCATGGGCAGGGTGTAATTTGTAATCTAAAAATGTTATTTGCAGTTCCTCAGTGTAGCCCATCTGCATGAAAGGGAAATGTGGTTTCAAACAAATGCTGCTGTTTATGTGTCATCTTCATAAGTGACATATTTCAGATGCTGTTTGGAGCTATCTTATTTTCTTTATTATGATCTCTTATTATTCTACCTTAGCATGAGAGAATTACAAAACTTATTCTAATATTGGCAAAATACATAAAATACTTTGTTTTGTTCATACTATATTGATCTGTCAATTTTAGTTTTATTTACTTATTTTATTAATATTTAATTATTTTTGAGAGAAGGAGAGAGAGAGTGTGAGCCAGGGAGGGGCAGAGAGAGAGAGACAGAGGATTCAAAGGAGGCTCTGTGCTGACAGCATAGAGCCTGATGTGGGGCTCAAACTCATGAGCCACGAGATCATGACCTGAGCTGAAGTTGGATGCTTAACAAAGACTGAACTATCTAGGTAACCCAATATGTCAAATCTTAAAGTAAGGTGTCCAACATATCTCTGGGTGAACTGTTATAACTAACAGGAAAAAAAAAAAACCTACTTTGAAGAAAAATACTCAAAAAAACCTCAGTTTCTTTTTATTTGTTATTAAAACTAGCACCATTACTGATATTACGAGTGTTTATGGGCACCTGGGTGGCTCAACTGGTTAAGTGACTGACTTAATTTTGGCTCAGTTATAATGTCAAGATTCGTGAGATGGAGCTCCACATTGGGCTCTGTGGTGACAGCTGGGAACCTGCTTGAGATTCTCTCTCATTCTGTTCCTCCCATGCTCACATTCATGCTCTCTCTTGCTTTCTCAAGTAAATAAATAAATAGATAAATAAATAAATAAATAAATAATTTTTAAAAAAGTGTTTAAGTTAAACTAGAACCATTTAGTATAATATATACATAATAAAATATATTAATCTGGAGTGCAAAGATAAATTTACGTATAACATTCATTTGAATGCTATTACTCTCCAACTGCTCTTTTCACTCTCAAAACATAATTAGAAAAAACTATGTCACATAAACACAACTCAGAAATAAAACAGTAATGTATTTAATTTGCTGATTCACCATTCCTACAAGAAGAAATGCCCCACAGGTATAGCATATTGAAGGGATCTCTTTGGGTTCCTCCTCCTTTGGGCACAAAAGGAGACATATGATTTCTATTAGAATTCCTTTCAAATAAATCTTATCTATGTCTACTTTACTTACTTTACATATCTACTTAAATGTCATTTTTCTTTATTTATCTACTTTAAATTCTATTTGGAGAACTACTAAACTAGAAGAGAGTTAAAACATTAAAAAAATAAAAACAACATGTACTGTGGATCACTATATAGTTTTTCTGTTCTTACAATTGAGTGTATTACAAACTCTACTTTCTTTCTCACCTTAAGTTCCTGTTTAATGAGAAGGTTATTTGTACTATTTTAGTATTCCTTTTCTATAGAAGACAGTTTCTTAACATATGTTGTTAATTATACTATTTTAGTTTAATATTAGAAAAGCAGTAGAACTCACATTTTAGGGCTTTAAAATACTGTCCTATGCATAAAAATACCCATATTCAAAGAAAAATGTGTTCACAAAAACACAGAAGCATTGATAGAAAAATGTATTAAGATTACAAAGAGGGGCACCTGGGTGTCTCAGTCAGTGATGCGTCCAACTTCCGCTCAGGTCACGATCTCACAATTCTTAGTGATTTCAAGCCTCTGCTGTCAGCATAGTGCCCATTTCTGATCCTCTGTCCCTCCCTCTCTCTGCCCCCACCATGCTTGCACACAATCTTTCTCAAAATAAATTAAAACACTAAAAAAATAACAAAAAAAATCCATAACCCTGGACTATACATACTTCTGATCTTTTATGATTTTTATTAAGTCTAAATCTTACTTTGGACGGAAGTAAAAGAAGCCTAAGTTTAGACGGAACTGTGGAATGAAAAAACCTATCATTGAAAAGGACAATGTTCATAGCATCTATTAGGAAAACATACTAGACAGTCGACTTACAGAAACCCTATTTTCCAAAAGTGCCTTGAAAATCTCTACCTAAAATGGCAAGTGCTGACTATTTTCAAAACTTTAATCTCAAGGATTCACAGTACAGCCCTTTGACAGAGCCTTATTCTATAGAGAATGACACATTTTGAAAGGTAGATTCCCACTGCTAACAGGATTTTATTACCTGGTGGGTTCATGGGTATTTGAATTTTGCTACGGCATTAACTTTCCACAAATTACTGTTTAAAGTGTGCAACTGTAAATCTATGCATAGGAAATACTTACAAGGTGTTAAATTAGTCTCTGAAAAGGCTCTGAAGAGTTTTCAGACAGATCTCTTATCTAGAATGTCAACTTGGGTAATAAGGATTGTGATATCTCCATTAATATTTCCTAAGATAAAAAAAATTACTCACTCGAAATATAAAAACTAAGAAAATTTTATTTCATGTCAACATAGCAAGAGGCATACTTCATGAAAGAATAGGAGAACACTTCATATGTTCAGAAATAGCCTTCCCTAAACTGCTGGATCCCAGAACATGAATGCATATATTTATTTGCATAGGTATATGAATAGGCATATCAGTTACTAAATAAGCGCCCTTAGGTAGGTTCCAAGCTTGTTCACTATTAAGTTAAATGTTTTCTAAAATTTCTTGGCTCTTGGGGAATTTGTATAACAGCCATCATAGTAGGGATTGCCTGGCTGGCTCAGTCAGTGGAGCATGTGACTCTGGATCTCAGGGTCAGGAGTTCAAGCCCCACGTTGGGTGTAGCAACTGCTCAAATAAATAACTTTTTAAAAAACACAAAAAGCCATCATAGTAAATGGATTAATATCCCTACATAAAATATATGATAGAGCATAGTTTTAAGAGAGATTGATGATTTTTTTTGGCTACCCACCAACTTAGCTCTAGAACATAGTTCTCTTTCACATACTCATAATCTTTTATGGAAGAAGTTAAGATTTATTATGATTACTCTCATGATTTCTATAAACTAATGAACCATTGCCTGTTAGAATTATTCCCTTCTCTAATCCTACAATTTATTTTGGGAAGACTCTCTAGGAGAAATGTGGGTCTCTGCGCTTGCCTTTGAGTTTAAGGCAGGCAGTAGCTCAAATGCTATAGACTGATACTATTCTATGGAGTTTTTTATACTCTGTGATGAAATTAAAAGAATGATGTCATTGTGGTAAGATTTTTCATGAAACTAATCTTTTTATCTTAATGAACTCTTCTTATTTATTAGTTTTATTCCTTTTACTTTTTAGGTGCTACAATAGACTGAGTTTCCTGAGGGCAAGGTATGGGTTTTAATGGTAGTCTTTACAAAATGTTGGCAAAATTAAAAGTTGGTATCCCTGCGTACATTTGCTAATTTTCAAGGAGAAAATTTCTTTGTGTACAAAAGTCTAAAAGCTTTTGAAACATTCATTGCCCAAAACTTGATAATCAATATTTTTTCAACAAATCAATATATTTATCAATTAATTGTCTCTTATGTCCTACTGCTATCTTCTGAGTTCAATTTCTTTCTTCTTGACATGAATCCTTTAAGTGTTAATTTAGCAAGGGAGACTTGTTCTCAATGTTCTCAAAATATATTTATTTAACCTTCATTTTAAAAATGATATTTTGGGGCGCCTGTGTGGCTCAATCGGTTGGGCGGCCGACTTCAGCTCAGGTCACGATCCCCCAGTTCGTGGGTTCGAGCCCCATGTTGGGCTCTGTGCTGACAGCTAACTCAGAGCCTGGAGCCTGTCTTCGGATTCTCTCTCTCTCTCTCTTTCTCTCTCTCAGAAATAAATATTAAAATTTTTTTAAGAAAAAAGATAAATAAAATAAAATGATATTTTAATTGAATATAGAATTCTAAGCTAACATTTATCTTATCTCAGCATTCAAAGGTGTTAAGTTCATTGTCATCGAGACACTATGGAAGCTGATGAAAAATTGTTTCTCAGTCTTAGTAACTGTGATATTCTCTAGTTGCTTTCAAGAGTTTGTCTTTGTTATAGTGCAGTTTCACCATTGTGTCTTTTATTTATCAGCTTCGGGTTCATGCTTTAAATTCATATGTTTCTTTGATTCTAAAAAAATTATTAGTTATTATCTTTTTTAATATATACTTCCCCATTCCTTCTTCTGGAACTTCTATTCAACTTACATTGGATATTGTCATTCTAACCCCCATGTCTCTTAAATTCTTTTCATATTCACCATATATTTTTCTATTGGGGTGCTAATCTTTCACTTCATGATGGATTGTTTCCTCATGGTGTTTGCTATTTTCTATTCAAGCTTATCTTCAGGGAGTATTGTTTTTTCTTGGAATACCCCATGTTTCCTGAACTGTAGAAGTGTAGTTTTGTGCATCTGTCTCTATTATACACTTCAAAGTTTCAGTTGTTTTTCGTTTCATTAGTTTTCATGTTGAACGATTTGGTCAACATCGCATAGGTAGGCTGTAGAGTCATACTCTGTTATTATGTGAGGCACAAGCCTAGAGCTTCAATATCTCATGTAAGCTATTTTCCCCCATCCAAAGCAAAGGGCAGACAAGCTTACTCATCATTTCCATTTACCTATTTCTTCATACTATAAATGACCCTTCAGTCATGCCCAAGATGATGTCTCCTATCCTAACACAGAAAACACCAGCTCACCAGCTTGGCACTTGAAATAAAACACCTCTTCAATTTTGGTACACCTTTACCTTCCTATTTTGGTTCTGATATATACAAACTTTCTGATATATACAAACTGAAATGTAATAAATGCATTCTGTGAAAACCTTTGCATTATGCAAAACTACTTATGAAGAAAACAGGGTATATGGGGAAAATATGGTTGGAGTAGACCACTGAAAATCTAGGTAATTTTGTAGCCAGAAAAAAACCAAAAGCATCAACAGTTCTGATGAAAACCTTGGAATTCTTAAATCTCAGCTGCCATTTCATCCCAGCAGACCAATCAGCTGATCCTTTGTAGCCTTAAACCCTGTGACTTGTGATGTTTTCTCCTTAGAGATATAGGTCTTTGACAGTATCTGTCTCCAACAGAAACCATTTTCATAAAACCTAAGAATAAGATTCAAGTTATAGCTTCTTTATCAGTCATTTTTAAAAAATAACACAAAGGGATATATATTTATAGGTTCTTCATTTGCCCTTGTGATTTTTATAGATTTGTTTAGAGTTTTGGGAGTGGAGCCACTAAGCTATCTACTGTGGACAATAAAGAGCTGTTTTGGAGTTTGGAGCTGTTTTTCTCCTATGAGACTATATATAATTACTACAAATTTTTTCTTTGTGAGAAAGCTTACCTGAGCTTCCTGTCATTAATGCACTAGGAAACAATCACATATGAACAAACAAGACTTATACATTATACTGGCATCATTCCACCATCTGTCAATTTTCCTATGTGTATTCTCATCACAGAAACACATGCTGTAGCTAAATAAATGATATTTAATTATGCTTTGTTCATTTTATTTCTCCAACATTTTCTGCTTTTATATCTGGAGAAGTGATTGTATTTGCTATTTGTCATGTTTTTGAAACTGAAACTCTTTTCCTGGACATTAAAAAGCCAATCATATAAATTGGAGATAAAATATGCATGCCAGGGTGCCTGGGTGACTCAGCCAGGTAAGCATCTGACTTTGGCTTTGTGAGTTCAAGCCCCACATCAGGCTCTCTACTGTCAGTACAGAGACTGTTTCCAATCTTCTGTTCCCCTCTCTCTCTGTCCCTCCCTCACTAGATCTCTCTCTCTCTCTCTTTCTCAAAATAAGCAATCTTAAAAAAAATACGCATGCCAACTTAGAAGTCATTTGAATAAGTGGATAAAAACCAAGGGGAGAGGTTTGAGTTCAATGTATAGAAAATTATTCCAGAAGTCAGAGCTGAACAATGATGAAATAAAACTGAATCTCTCATTATTGAAGATACTGTAGCTTACAGTTTAGGACTCTTAGTAGCAATGTTGTAGGCAGGGGGAAAAAAAAAAGGAATGAACACTAACTTCATTTATTTATTTATTTATTTTTTCATTAACTTTTTAAGGGCAGAGGGTCAACCATGCTACGCATATTTATATTTGTATCTCACTCAACCATCACTACAATTTCTCAGAAAGTGTGCGAAAATTTAGGTTCAGAAAGATTTAGCAATTTGCTTCAATTCAAAATAAATCAGATTCAAATCATCTCCATCTGTATTAATGCCTAAAATATCTCCACACAACTAAACTACTTTCCCATTTCTCTCCAATGTACCACAGTTGAATAAAGTGACTAGTCAATTAGAAAATGTTTACTTGCATCACTCAATGTTCATAATACCCTCTTACCCTTTGCCTGTATTTTAAAGGAAGTGATCTCCAAATAAAGACTATAATGTACTAATACATAACATAAACATTCACTAGCTGTCAACTTATACATCTTTATTATTATTATTGGAACTTCTGAATCTAATAAAACCTTGTATTTGGATTTTTAAAAGATACTATAACCATACTCATCAAAAGGATTCCATGATCTTCCATGAGACAGGAAATTTAAAATATTTTTACTTATTTAAAATTTTAATATCAATTCCCAAACTTCTAGTCTATTTGATTTTTCAAATGAATGATACTGTTTTCAACCATTAACAATAATAAAAAGTAGCAAATATAAATCTTAATAAAATACATATAAAGGTTAGATTTTAAAGTAATTATTAATGTAAAATAATGTATTTGATATTCAGGAAACAACTTTGTAAAAAAATGAACTAGATCTCTATTGATCAGAGTAGAATAATTGATTATTTTAAGGAAAAAAACCCTTTCAATACAAAAAATATTTTCATAATTGTAACTGTTAAATGATACTTAAAAATGTGAAAAGGAGCTCTATATTTACCTGGGAAAATTAAAATTATCAGTTTACATAGGGAAAAAGAGATACTATAAAATTACCATACCATTTTATAATTATTATATCATTAAGCAGGTAAAACGGTACAGAAAAAGAAAATGGCCTCTTTATTGCTAGCTGGTTTTGTTTCTAACTTTTTTAAACAATTGTTAATTTCACAGAAGAAAGATACACACATTTCCTGCCCCTGGGAAGCCCTAAACCCTATGCCGTCTTGGGTGTTTGGTTCTGAATATGAAACATTTTCTTTGTCCTCATTACCCTAACAGTAACATCTCTCAACAGCTGTTTGCAATAAAGGATCCTGACCGCCAAAGGGTAGAGCAGAGCCTGAAGAGGTCAGGAAGGAGCATCAATGATTATAAAGATTACTTATCATGGTATCACACAAAGGAAAATTGAAAACCAACATATGGTGACCCCGTGGCCTGGCTCCAGGTGTTTAGTAGCCGTCTGAAGAAAGAGAATAATGTACCCTATTTTAGCTTTAAATAGGTTAATCCTGTTGTGTGGGTAATTTAAAAGCAAGAGATCCTAGAAAGACATATTTTTGTTGTATATATGCATACAAATATATATATATATATATATATAAAACAAAGAACTAATCTAGAAATGCAAGTTAAATAATTATCAATTTGAAGAGGCTAAAAAAATGATTAAATAGTTTAAAAAACTACCTCTAAGAAGCAAACACAAAGTAGGCTGCCTGGGTGGCTCAGTTGGTTAAGCATCCAACTCTTGATTTTGTCTCAGGTCATGATCTCAAGGTTCAGGATCAAGCTCCATGCTGACAGTGAGGAGACTGCGTAGGATTCTCTCTCCCTCTTTCTCTGACCCTATGCCATCACCCTCTCAAAATAAATACAATAAACATTTTTCTTTCTTTCTTTCTTTTTTAATAAGAAGAAAATGCCAAGTAAAAATACCTGATCTTTAAGATTACCAGTGATTACGGACCTAAAATTTGGGGTTAACTTTTAAGGAAAACTAAAAAACAAAATCAACTTTTTGTTAAGTATTTATGTTTGCACTACAAAAGAATATTGAGGTGCTAAAATAATTCCATGAATTGTATTGCCATATCAAACCACACTGTAGAATATTTACACCACCTTAAAATCTTCAAGGAAAGTGGTTCTAAAACTCCCTCAATGCAACATTCTAATATTTAATAACTTCAAATTCTTCCTACTACCTAATCTACAATCTTCCAGCTGTAAAAATGAAGATGACTGTGTTTTTTAATGCTCTTGATAGGGAAGAAGAACAATTTGTTACCAACAATCAAAGTATAATAAATGTTCCAAAAGCTTGAAGACAGTTTTAAGTCCAACATTTAGCTTTCTTTTTTATAGGCTACTCAAACTCTATTTCTTTAAACTTCCCTTATATGTACTTCTAAGTATTTCACTATCATCCTTCCCCAAGTTATCTGCATCTCTTAAAAAATAATTGGGTAGGTAGCCAACAATTCCCTTAAAAGACTAATAAACTCTTTTTATTAGAATGATTCTCAAGTAGAAAGCAATGACTTGAATCTTAGCTAATTGGTGGTGATAAAATAATAAACAAAAGGGAGTAAGCATGAAAACATTAAAAACTTGAGTCTGACAGACAAAATATGTCAGGGTTTATTAAGTACTCTCCAGGGTGAGGATACCCTGATTAGACAACTCAACTATCTTATATTTAGCAGGCCATCCTGTTCGCAAATAGCTAAGCTTCAGGCAGATATAGCTTGATGGTATTCTTATGGTTATTAATTAACATGTTAATAACAATAATTTAGGGGCACCTGGGTGGCTCAGTCAGTTGAGTGTCTGACTTTGGCTTAGGTCATGATCTCATGGTTAGTAAGCCTGACTAAGGCTCACAGTTATCAGTTCAGAGGCTGCTTTGGATCCTCTGTCCCTCTCTTCATTCCCCTGCTTGCACTCCCGCTCTCTCGGAAATAAATAAAACATTAAAAAAATGTTTAAATATAAATAATTCATATCATCCTCTATTTTAATTCTATGCTTGCCAAACAACTTTTAAAAAGAATTTCTTTATGTATACATTTTCATTCATTTCATCTGAGTTATAGTGCAGTACACTCCAGTATAAAAAGAACAAATTTACATTTACCTAGAAAAGCAAGGGCATTGCTATGGGGGAGTATCAGCAGTGGCGGAGTCACTTTAGTATTGTGTAGAATGTGCTTTCGAGGGGAAGAGAGAAAGGGAGGGAGGAGCACATGGACCACTTTGTAAAAGTCTTCAGTTTTCCAATATGGTTTCCCCAGATTACAGAATTACATTTGTTTCCTAAAACACAATGTGTCTTAGAAATTCTGTGATTTTCTCCACATCCATATCCCTATTGGTCTCATTCATTAAAACACCTTAAGTAGTTACCCATTGCTCTTAAGATAAAAACCTAGAATTCTTAACATGGCCTATAAGGTGCAGACAGATTTGGCTTCTATCCTCTTTTCCTATCTCATTTATATGGTGCTTGCTTTGAGAGCTTTAGCAACACTAGCCTTCTGTCAGCTCTTCCAATACACAAAGTAGTCACAAAGGTTCTCTCCTCACTACTCCTCAGCAGATAATTCTTTTCACTTGTTTATTCAACAAATATCTTTTAAGTTCCTATTTTAAGGGAGGGATTGTGCTACACACTATATAAACAGCCATGAACAAGGCAGGTGGAATTCTTACTCTCATGGAACTTATGTTCTGTTATAATTATCAGCTCATTCTTCCAACAAATACTTATTGAGCACCTACCATAGCCAGGCTCTGTTCTAAGTGCTGGGAAAAGAATAGGGAATGAAATAGGTAAAATCTCTGTCCCCAGGAAAAATCTATTCTAGGGGTTAGGCAGGAAATAAACAAGATGAATTAGCAAAAGTAATAAATTGTAAGGAAAATAAAGAGAGGAAAATGACAGGGAATGTGTGTGTGTGTGTGTGTGTGCGCGCGCGTGCATGCTCATGTGTATATGATATACATGTGTGCACATGCAGTTTTAGATGAAGTTGTTAGGGAAAGTCTTACCTAGAAGATCACAATTAAATAGTTAATAAGTAAGCAGATAAGCAGGATGATTATGGCTTGAAATAAGTACTATGAGGGAAATAAAAAGTATAATGTAAAAGGGAAAAACTGGGAGAAGACTTTTTCTAAAGATAGACTGGACAGAAGGCCTGTCTGAAGAGAAAATGTATTTGAGCTGAGACTGAAGGATGTTATTGTGTCAAAATGTGACCCTTGGAATATCTTCATATGCTCCCAAAATACACATGGCTTAGATTCCCCTACCGCACTTTGACCAGCATATCAACTATACAGGAATAATCATGGATGACATAGATATTCATAGAAGAAAGGGAAACATTTATTGAATGTCTGCCATGTGCCAGGTAAATAAAAAACACTTTGCATGTTTGACATGCCTTTCACCATCTGAGGCTAACAAGAACAAATTGGCTGTTGTTCACTGGAAACAGTATGAGTAAAATCTAACAATAATCAATTTGAGGTCATAGGTAATAGTGAATGGCGAGGATACTTTTATTTAAAATATTCTGTTTCATTGTGAAACCATGTATTAGAGCATGTGTTTCCATTTATGGTTCAGAATACATGGTCCAGTGATAAAACATTGTTCAGTTCTACACTAATGTAAATAGTAACAATGTACAACACATTATTATGCATTTATGTGCTAAATTGTAAGTCTATGTGAACAGTGACAAATTTAACAGATAATAAAAAGTTCATATAAATTAAACAAAGCTATGATATCTGTAAAATTTATCTGGTGTTGTGAAAAGGGTAGTTCACTCAGTTAAGCATCCAACTCTTGCTTTCGGCTCAGGTCTGGGTCGGAGGCCCATGTTGAGTTTGGTGCTGGCAGTGTGGAGCCTGCTTGGGATTCTCTGTCTCCCTCTCTCTGCCCTTCTCTCCCCCTCTCTCAAAAATAAATAAATAAACTAAAAAAAACAAAAACAAAAACAAAAGAAAAAGAAAAAAAATTCTCTGGTGTTATCCTGGTCCTTAAAACTACCTGCTCGTGAGCAATTACTCCTCTGTCTCTTTCTAAAACCACCTTATTAATGTATGACTGACACACAAAGAAGCTCTACACAGTTGGTGTATACAACTTGATGAATTTGGAGATAAGTACACATCCATGAAACCATCACCACAAACTATGCTCTAAACATATCCATCACATCCAAAAGCTTCCACTCATCCTCTGTATTATCATTTTGTGTGTGTCATAAGAACATAAGTTCTTGTTTTTTTAGTTTTTAATTTTTTTTTTAATGTTTATTCATTTTTGAGAGACAGAGACCAAGCAGGGGAGGGGCAGACAGAGTCAGGCAGAGAATCTGAAGCAAGCTCCAGGCTCCGAGCTGTCAGCACAGAGTCCAACGTGGGGGGCTCAAACCCACGAACCATACAATCGTGACCTGAGCCAAAATCAAGTTAGACATTTAACCTACTGAGCCACCCAGGCACCCCAGAACATAAGTTCTTAACATAAGTTCTACTCTCTTAGCAAATTTTAAGTATACAATTCAGTATTGTTTACTATAGGTACTATGCAGTACAGTAGATCTGTAGGATTTATTCATTTTACATAACTGAACTTTGACAATACCTCCTCATTTTCAATTTTCCCTAGTCCCTTGGCAACTACCATTCTACTCTCTGCTTCTATAAGTTTGACTATTTCAGATTCTGCACATAAGTTGTATCATGTAGTATTTGTACTTCCTGTCTACCTTACTTCATTTAGCATGTCCTCTGGGTTCATGCACATTGTCACAAATGTTGGGATCTCCAACTCTGTAGGCCCAGATCATATTCCATTGCATGTACATACCAGATTTTCTTTATCCATTTGTCAATGGACATTTAGGTTGCTTCCATGTCTCAACTACTGTGAATAATACTGCAGTGTCTAGGAGAGTACATATACTTCTTTGAGATGCTGATATAATTCTTTTGGATATACCCCCAGAAGTGGAATGGCTGTACTTCTATTTTTTTTTATTTTTTGAGAAACTTCCACACTATTTTCCATAGTGCCATAGTGGCTGCACTAGTTTACATTCCCACCACCAATGCACAAGGGATCTCTTTTCATCACATTCTTGTCAACACTTATTTTCTTTTGTATTTGCTTTTATTTATTTATTATTATTACCATCCTAACAGGTGTGAAGCAATAGCTCATTGTGGTTATGATTTGCATTTCCCTGATGACTAGTGATGTTCAGTACCTTAAAACATACCTACTAGTCATTTGTATGTCTTCTTTTAAGAAATATCTATTCAGTTCTTTAACCATTTTTAATTGGGTTACTGGGGGTTCTTTGTTTTGTTTGTGTGTTTTTTTTCATATTGCTATTATAAATTTTGGACATCAAACCTTTATCAGATACATGATTTACAAATATTTTCTTCCTTTCCATAAGTTTTATTTTCATTTTGTTGACTGTCTCCTTTGCTGTGTAGAAGATTTTAAGTTTGATGTAGTCCCAATTGTCTATTTTTGCTTTTTTTGCCTATGTTTTTGCTTTTGTTGTCTACGTTTTTGGTGTCACATCTAAGAAACCATCGTCAAATTCAATTTTCCCTTATGTTTGCTTTCAGGAGTTTTAATGTTTTGAGTCTTATATTTAAGTCTTTAATCCATTTTGAGTCAATTTTTGTGTATGGTATACGATAAGGGTCCAGATTCATTCTTCTGCCTGTGGCTCTCCAATTTTCCAATACCTATAGCTATTATGTATTGTTGGCACCCTAGTCAAAGATTCATTGATCATACAGGCTGAAAATGTCTTTATTTCTGGTCTCTCTTCTCTTTCATTGGTCTGTTTGTGTTTATGCTAGTACCATACTATTTTGATTACTGTAGCTGTGTAATATATTTTGAAATCAGTAAGTATGATGCCACCAGCTTTGGTCTTCTTGCTCATTTTTCCTTTAGCTACTCAGGGTCTTCAATAGTTCCCTGTGAATTTTAGGGTTCTTTTTCTATACCTGTTAAAAAGTGTCATGTGATTACTGCAATCACCAACTGATAGTTTCCAGTAAATTATGTAGTGGATATTGTTGAACTACACAGAACCATTAAGTATATATGGAAAAAAATTGTTTAGGATATGATTTGTAGTAACAAAATAAAGAAATGTAGAGTTATGTCTGAGACTAAGCCTTGAATTAATTTGTGCTTTTTAGAAAACAGTCAAAAGATCACCTACATCCTCTACAATATATAGGCTCATTAGTGAATTCCTTCCAAAGTTTAAACTTGTTATTATTATTATAAAATATTTTTGTTAATCTATTTTTAATAATTCTTTTCTACTAAGAAACAGGAGACAAATGGAAAGTAGAAGAGAAATGAGACAACAGATTCTATAGAGCTTTACAGGCAGCAATTTTCCTCTAAACAGGCAAAATACATTTTTTTGGACACACTGATTCTGTTTTATTTGTGATGAATTTTCATCCAGGACACATCAAAGACACTCTCAGAAACTTGCTATTACAGCTAGTAGATTTTTGTAAATGCTCTAGTAGCATCTTGTTTTGTGTGCTGCTCGTCTGTACTTACATCTTGCTTTGAAGAGGTCCTAACTTTTTACGAAGGGTAAAAGAAAACAAACTCATATCTAGGGTTCAAACACCTGAGAATTTATAAACCTGAAAATATGTTTAAGGGAAGCTTTCTAGATCACCTCTCCCAAAAAGACTGTGATAAAATGGAGAGTTTTGTTTTGTTTTGCTTAGAAACAGACACCATTTGACGAAAATTGATAAACAGTGTCTCCTGAAATAAAATATATTTGCTATCTTTATTTATTAACATATATACTACATCTAACAGAAAATGGAAGTAATCTACACCTTTTCTTTTTTTCTTTTCTCTTTCTTCTTTCTCTTTTCTTTCTTCTTCCTTCCTTCCTTCCTTCCTTCCTTCCTTCCTTTCCCTCCCTCACTTCCTTGTTTCCTTCCATCTTTCCTTCCTTCCTTCCATCCTTCCTTCCTTTATTACTTTCAAGAGCATGCACATGAGCAGAGAAAGGGCAGAGAGAGGGAGAGACAGACTCTTAAGCAGGCTCTAAATTGTCAGCATGACGATGGATGCTGGGGACTGAACTCACAAACTGTGAGATCATGACCTGATCTGAAATCAAGAGTTGGATGCTTAACTGACTGAGGCACCCAGGCGCCCCTAGACCTTTAATAATTTTTGTTTTGACCTTGGAGTAGGTAAATCAAATTCTGTATTTTAGCTTCAACATATACAAAATATTAATAGATAGTTACAATTTTTATCAAAGTAGTCTGAAGTATCCCAGGAAAAAAGATGCTACGTAAAACCACAAACCACATATCATTTATAAATTACTATATTATACAACTATATTACTATGTATACATTATACCATTTTGTTTTTTGTATTTATAGCTATTACAATCTCCTCACTACTTCTACTGAAATTGAGGAGTACCTAGAAAGCATAAATAGATGATATACAAGGATAATGGTACAAGATATTGTCCTGAATTATAATAAAAAATAAAAATTTTCATGTAAACTCTCAAATATAACTAACATGTATATTACTGGACCTACTCAGTAAGTATTTTTTGTAACCAGATATAATCACTAGTAACTGAAGTAGAAGCGATGGAAAGCTGATCACTGGTGCAGTTATGTGTTATTCTGTAGTTGCTTAAAATCCTCCCTAGCATCATTAGAGTCCTGGTAATTGAAAGAGGGATCATTTACTGATGCCCAACACCAATGTATCCCCTCACTAAAAGGATGTAATGTTCTTTTAAGCCCCCAGTGCTTGTGTTTAGTGTTCATCTCAGGATGCTACAACACCTTGACAGCTAAAGCCAGGCTGGTTTGTTTCCCCTCAGCTTCCATCTGAAGTATGTCTTGTTTACCTGACTGGACCGCTACTTTCAAAGCCACTCTTATTTTCTAAAGTAGTATTTAGACTCATTTAAAACCATAGGAAGTCACCAGATAAAACATGTTTGGGTGCTATAAATTGTGTAAACCCAATTTTTCAGGCACAAGTTTAAGAAGTGAGAGTGACTGTACAGAATCCATCATGATTCAAGAAACTTTGTTAGCAATATACAGCACATTATAAAAAAAGGTAGCATAAGCATTTCCATATAGTACATGAGTCTAAGAAAACCATTTTGCTGCAAAGCAAAGTGAAAAGATTAATGACAAAATATGTGAAATTGTATACGCTTGTAAGATGCTAATGTCTTTCCCCAAGTTTTCCAAATGTTATTTTATATCTATTACAAAAGCTTTTAGGGGCACCTGGGTGGCTCAGTCAGTTAAGCATCTGACTTTTAATTTCAGCTCAGGTCATGATCTCACAGCTCATGGAGTTGAGTCCTGCATTGAGCTCTGCACTGACAGCATAGAGCCTGCTTAGGATTCTCTCTCCCTCTCTCTCTGCCCCTCCCCTGCTTGTGCTCTCTCTTTTTCTTTCAAAATAACCAACTATTTTATAAAAGATTTTATAAACAGAACAGATAAATAGAACCTAAAAGCTAAATATAAGGAAGATAAACTGAAAAAATACAATTAGGCAATTACTATTTATCTCACTTCAAATCAATGAGTATGAGATATTTGTGACATACAGACAGAGATATAGGATAATCAGAGGAAAATTTTAATTAATTATTAAAGAAAGAAAAGATGCATCCATAGATTCTGTAAAACTGATAATATAAATTATCTAACATGAAAATACATAGTCACAGTTAAAGCCCAATTTCCAATAAAAAATTAAAATGTAGATTAACTATTTCACTTGCTAATAAATACATGAGATAACAAAGATAAAAACAACAGAAAATGTGTAATCTCATTTGATCATGAATTTCAACCTACTAAACTACAAGTAAATAAAAAGACGGTGATTGAAATTTGACCCACTTTTTCTGTAGGAAAAAGCAATCTAAGAAAAAAAGGAGCTAAAATCATACAGAAACAGTAATAGAAGACTCTTTTCAGAAAGGCAAGACCAAAGTTTTATACAAGGCTTTACATATTTAGATAGTTGCACAAAATCTTTAAATCTAGTGCACAAAATGTGGCACCAAAGCCTACCATGAATAATAATATGCTTGTCACCCAAGGGATATTTTGAAAATCACTTTACTTTGTACTGTACCCAAAAGGAACAATCGGTACAGTACAATGCATATATTGTTTAGACTTTACTACCTTAAAACTTAGTTCATTTTTGGTTATTATTTTTTAAAGTGATTTTAAACACTATTTGTATAAAAACTGAAACCAACCCTTTAAACTTATGTTTTAAATTTGAATTCTTATAAACAACTTTTTATTTAAAAATCTTATTCTTTCATTCAGTACATTTACACTGCATACATATACAAACATGCCTCTATACTAGGCAGTGATAGCTCTCTTTTTAAAATGTTTTTATTATATATATATAATATTATTTATTTGATTTTAATNAGTCTTTACAAATTGCTTCATCCACTGCCCACAATTTTAGGCAGACACGAAGAGTCAATTATGAAACCTGCATTTTTTTCCACAGTAATTTTCCTTGTTTTTCAATTTGAGTTAATGTCATCTTGTCCCCACTCAGTTGTTGTGTTAGAATGTGGGCAGTGAATGAAGCAACTTGAAATGACTCAGTACTAAAAAGTATAAATTAAAATAAAGGCTCTTAGCCAATATGAAAATTCCCTTAAACCCAATTATTAGAGTACCAGAAAAGGCCGGGAGAGAGAAGTTTTCAAAACCATAACATTTCAAAAGACAAACTAAAGTGGCATTAAAAACTCAGGACTTTAAAAGAAATACATTAGAAATTATTAAAATTCTACCTGTATCCCTCACAAGACATCTGAAACTTGTTTAAGTATTCTCATTTAGAAATAGATATTAGACAAATGATATCAGAAAAAAAGCAGTGTGTCAAAGGCCATATTTACATTAACGATGTTATCAGACATATACTACACTCAATAAGATTCCCCAACTTAATATTTGTGTCACGAAAGAACACATATAAATGACTAAACATAAGGATTAAGACTTCTTACCCCATATTTACATTGGCGGGATGTTGCTCCATATTGGAAACGGCATTGCTCATCAGCATCATACACCTGACCTGGGGCCACAGCTGGATAAAGAAAGTCACGCTTGGGAGGCTCATTATCAAGGCACGTACCACGGCCTGAACTGTTCAACATAAAGGATCAAAGGAAATTAGGTACACTATGGACTATTTTCATCACAATTATGAAACCATGTGTTGAACTATTTGTTTTAATAACTTGATGCATGAAAAGCAATACATTCTACCAACAGTCACATGGTAAAACAGAATAACTTTACTGAAATGTGAATAAGAGCTCCAATAGTTCTTTCCAGCACCAAGACACAATAAAAGCATCTCAGACAACAATCTGAAAATGTCATGTTGGCCTCAAAACACTGTTTTAATTTCTAAAGGAATCAAAATAGAATTTCATATTGCTCTAAGCTTCTTGTTTGTTTTCCATGAAAATATAACCACATCTGGTAGTAGAATTAAAAACATAAAATGTGGAAAATTAAAAAACAAAACAAAACTATGGTTGTAATTCTTAAAGACCTAATCTATATACTCCTAACTTGGGCAGAACAATAGATGCTGTAGTAAGACATGTCCAAAGGTTCTTGAAATATTTCAATAATAAATGGGCAGAATGACAGAGGAGGCCAAAATCCAAAGTTCTCTCAAGTATATTAGAAGTGTTTAGTCTCTCAAAAATTTCATATTTCATCTAGGGTCATCAGAGTTGGAAAGGAGAATGTTCTCCTCTCTCTGCAATTTCTGCTTTTCAAAGTATGCTTGCACTCAAACATAATATTTTAATTCAGTGGAACAAATAACATAAAGATCGCCAAAACCCAGACAGAATACCTTAGTTTAAAGGACTTTATACTTTGCTAAATATAATTGTTCATTTTTTTTAGTCAGTGTGCATAAAATAGGACAGATGCTTTTTTACTTTCATTTCACATGTGAGTAACTTAGAATTTTTAAAGAATTCCTATGCCAACATTTAAAAATTTTTTCCAACATTCCTGTCAATTGTGCCAGCACTTGTGTTTTTTTTTCCAAATCTTTTCCATCCACTTTGCCAAAGGAAAATAATTTCACAAGTAGAAGTTCCTCAACTATTATTTAGGACAGTACAAATTTTCATTTATAGATAAGTAAGAAAGAGCCATGCATAATAATGAGCTTCATATTCACTTACTATTTTGTCATATTCCTTAAAAAGTAAAGGTTAATTTACTATATAAAAATGTGTATTTGTGCAGCAGGAAATTAATATCTTTTAAAAACGGAACCATATTATTCATTAGTGATAGATTCAAAAACCCAAGGGACAGAACACTGTCCTCTTTACAACCTTTCCTTTTATTTATGCCCCACTTTGTTAATTTTTAATCAATAAAAATATTTAGATGGAATATTAAATGTGATACTAATATAGATGGGTTTTATTGTAACAGTTCACTTGTCAGTGTTCAAAGAATTTAACAGAAAACTCTTTTTCACCTGCCTTCCAGTTTTCATGACAAAATGCTTTTACTTTGTGTTTATTTTACTTTTTGAAATTGACATGCAGATCAGTAAGGAAAACTATTTCTAGATAAATTTTTAAAATAGCAAGATTTTTAATGTTATTATGTAAAATATCTTAATATAGAAATGCAAATTTTAGACAAATGCAATTTTATTAGTAAATTCAAAATTTATGTTAAGATTAATGATAAAAGAGGTCAAATGTAAAAAGTCTACTGAATGAAGATGGACTATTTTGATAAAACACAATATTCATGAAACCAATGAATACTAGTTTAATTCCATAATTTTTCTTATAAAATATGTTTCATCTCCATCTACAACAAAATTATAAGTCTTTATGAAAAGATTGAAATATTTAAAAAATCAAGTTATACATTACTATAAATCAATGGGAAAATTTTAAGTACTGAAGTATTTAAGTCCTATAGTTAAAAATATCTGCTGATAGCATAACAAAGAAGGTATAAGATATATTCACCTAAGTAGAATTAACTCAAAAGTCTACTAAAAATTATGATACACAGGGGCACCTAGGTGGCTCAGTTGGTTAAGCATCTGACTTCAACTCAGGCCATGATCTCACAGTTCCTGAGTTCAAGCCCCACAACAGGATCTGTGCTGACAGCTCAGAGTCTGGAGCCTGCTTCAGATTCTGTGTCTCCCTCTCTCTTTGCCCCTCCCCAGCTTGCACTCTGTCTCTTTCTCTCTCAAAAATAAACATTCAAAAAAGGTTTTTTTTAAAATTTATTATACATAATAACTTGTAGGTGTATAAAATTAACCTAAAAACCTACAGGAAATACTATATGGACCTCCCCAAAAGAGTTTAAGAATAGATACCCTGGGGGGTACCTGGGTGGCTCAGCCAGCTAAGCNTCTAACTGATATAATAATATGATTTCTATGCTAAATCTAGTGCTATTTATGCTTTCATCGAAATAAGAATAGTAGTGATGTTATATATAAATCTGCTTGAATTTTCTTATCAAATAGCACTTTTAAGCGTTTGTGTTTTGGTCATATGCAAATTTCCCACTCAGAAAGCATGAACCTCACTCATCAATAAATGAATGAAGAGCACTTAGTTTCCATCTATGAGATACAATTACAACTTATTATTATTAAGCAGAGATAGCACCTGTCCTGAGCAAAACCATACACATAAAAAGTAGAACAATGATTATTTCCCTACTAGCATCTTTTTCAATGTTAAAAGCCTAGTTAATATCAACAGTATTATATATAATAATAAACCCCTTTTTTGTTTATGTATCTAAGACAAGACAGAAAAAATATGTGTGTTTGAGAGCATGCTTTTTCCCAGATCATGAAATTCTTAGTAAATCAAAATATATTTACATTTCCAGAAATCCTTGCAGCATGATAGCAAAATCATATTTTATGTATTCTACCTCTAATTTAGAGAAGTCTTATTTACATAGTTCAAAAATTAGTCTTGAGATGGGAATATAAGCCAGAGTTGAATGGTCAGCTAAAATTTACAGATCTCTATGTAAAATATGTACCCTTGGCTTTGTTTCCAGAACACATGAGCACATTCTCCTAATTGCAATTTTATATTTGTTTTTTACTTAAACAATTATACTATAAACAAGACCTTCAGCTCACAGTGCATCAATCTAAAAAATAAATCATTCTCTATATAACCCTATACACATCTTAACAGTCTTGTAACAACAACAACAAAAAGTTAACATTTAATGCCAACTCCTATTTTCAACACAAAATTGTGCTCATATACCTAAATTAAATGAATCGATTGTATTATCTGTGGTAAGTCAAGTGTCTTATCTACTATGTTATTATAAACTGCTTCATCAATATCCACAAAACTAATAATAACTACCTTCTAAAATGAGTTAGACCTTTCTCTCTTGCCCTCCATATGACTGGGATGCTTGAATATAACTGATTTGAGGCTTCCAACATACAAACACTGTACTGATAACTGATAATGATTTCCTCAGTTATACTCTCTTCTCCAGATGTAGCTTTGACTTATCAAAGATATTTAGGGGTTAGAAGAAGTCCCCAAAATGTGCCTGATGAATAGAAAGAGGAGAAACTTGTTTTGCTGTTTCTTGGGCTCCATATAAAAAGAGAGTCCCATCTATGAAATTGTTTTCCACTTAAAGATTATTGATACTGATCTTCCAAAGTAAATGCTACAAGGAAATGTGAGTGAGTGGTCATCCTGTTCATCTTATATCATTTTTCTTGTAGATCTTTCTTTCTCGTTCACCTTCAACCATAATATTGCCTTTCTTTATTCAAGCTTCCATCCTTTCTGTGAAAACGGCTAGTCTGTATTTAATTTGGAACTGTAGGAAATTTTGCTATGGATCTCTGACAGTTCAAACAATTTAACAGACTTTAATTTAAATAGAGCAAGAGTTGATTCACAGAGGCTCCGGAATTTTGGAAAACTATATGAAATTACTCTATACTACCGCTAAGTGGTGGAAAATGTATGAAAAACTGGCCTAAACTACTTCTGGCTGCCTTCCACTGCCTGGTAAATTAGCCCATAGTCATCAGTGAGTGTGAGCCATAATACCAGGTTCATCTTTCTCTATTTTCTAAATAAATAAGTAAATAAGTCCCGCAGGCAGATAGGAAGGACACTACCTGCAAAGCCTTCGTCGAAAACATCAGAAGCTGGCATAACACGTCCATTTTAACGGAAATGGGTTCTTTATTATTTAATCAGGACGGCTTCTGGGCGATTCATGAACCACTTATTGAATCACCGAGTTTAAGAAATCTGAAAAAAAATATTGGGAGTTGGTAAACACCATCTCCTGATTGATCAATAGCACCTAGTGTTTCAGAAAGACACGAGAGACTTGACTTTATTGGCATTTAAAGGCCATGGAATTGTTTTCAGCTGAACATAGTGAATAGTGAATGTCTATAAGTCATAGAAAGCTCATTGTTAAAATCCACCATCATCTTGGGCCTATACAGTCACTAAGTAAAGAAAGGTATGCATTTTGTTGGCTGGGCTGCAGTTCCTACACAATTCATCTTTCAAGATTTTTCTTGAGAAGAGAAACTAAAATAAAATGTTATGAGTCTTTTTGAGCCAACTATAAAACATAAATGTAACCTCAATCCCTGATCAAAATATCACTGGATTTTTAAAAATATCACACATAGCTGTTAAAGCAATTAAGCCAACTGCATTAATAAAAAGGAACAAAGAAATTCAAGAAAGTTACTATTATGTCTTTGTGCTCCAGTGAACTGACCTTTTTAAAGGGCCCTGTGTTTAAAAAACCTTTATTACTTGGTCAGATTATAATCAGAGTTGTTTAGTTTATTATTAAAGAGGACAAAAGAGCTAACTTTTCCCAATCTCTACACATTTTCTTTCATATCTATCTTTTAATGATGGCTTTAACTTTGTGAGTATTCCCATGAGGATGCACAACAGAAATATTTTTATAAAATACAGGATAAATAAGCCCTTTGGAACCCTGTCAACACTAATCATGCTTACATACAAAATGCAAAGAGGCAATAAGGCTTAAATAATGCTTTTTGGATTAATTGTTTTAATTAATTCAATGGAACACTTTACTGTACCTAGTAATAATTTTACATCCCTCATCAAATTATTGGTGATTTCTTAACAGTATTTTATTAGTAATTTAGGAATTCCCTTTTGGGAAATTTTTTTAAGAGTCTCTCTTGCAAGAGAGACTGATCAAAACTGATCCTTGTATTAGGTATACAGAGATGGACCTAGCAAATAAACTGTGCAAAATAAACAGGATAGGGGAGAAAGAAAACACAAGATGAGCGAAGCCTTCAAAAATGCACAGGAATATTGAGTATGTTATACAGTTTGTCTTTCTGGTGATAGACACTAAGATTCCATTATAAAAACATGAGCCAAGTCAAAGGAGAAATTCCATATCTGGCTTGATTTCTAGGGAGAGCAGATCTTGAACAATGTTTAAAATTTAGGTAATATGATCTCATTAAAAACATCTTGGAAAATGATAATGCTACTGCTTTGTGTTAAAAACTGCCCAAAGATGTGCAACAAATTCTCTGTGGTCTATCTTTATAGCCTTCAATCCAGTATTGGCACTAAGCAAGCACACTATTATAATTATTTATTACTAAGATTAAAAAATTTTGGATTACAGCATAATTTTCCAGAGGAATTCCATTCTGATATGAATTTCCAATTCCTTTTGTTTCATTATTAAATATTTTTAATTCAAAAAAGCTCATTTTAAACATTTACCTTTTGACCTCTAATTGGTAAAGCACTGTGATAGGTAATTTAAAATCTCTTGTTTGGGGCCTTTAAATACATGTAATTTTAAGTTTTCAGAATGTGATTTTACTGAATAATATTACCTTACATAGCCTTTCTGAATTTTTAAAGTTTTACACCAGAGTCATATAAATGTGAACTTTGAACAAAGACAGTTTTTAAAAAGAATTTCTCTTGTTCATGAGTGTTTTATCTGATTCACTTTTTCAAAGAGTATTTAATCTCTCCTCCCCAAGAAAAAAATGACACAAAACAGTTGAAGATAATGATAGAGTAACAATGCTTAAAGCCTCGATNGATTCATTTAATATTACCTAACTCATTTAACAAGTGAGGTCACTGAAGATTAGGAAAGGTTAAGTTAACATGCTCATGGTCACACAATTAGAAAGTGAGACCTAAGTCTATGAGTTTACAAAGTCCAATCCTGAAGTCCTATATAGGTGAGATGTGAAAGAATATCTGCTTTCATAAACACAGTTATACCTGAGCTAATTTACATATCTCACATTTAAGTAATCACGTGCTTGGAATATACATTAAAAGATCAGCAAAGAAGTTCTCAAACTGTAGAAAAGATGAGTCACTTAATAAATTTTCAAATTAAATTTTCATTTCTTGGATGTTTGGTTTTTTGTTGTTGTTGTTCGTACTATTAGATACTTTACATTCCTAAAAAAAAACCTCAGCGTTTTCAACAACAAAATGAAATATATCATCACTGAATTAAAATTTGGCCTATGCTCTATTAAACTGTGTAAATCTAAATTCTTTCTGACATTGTTTCCCGTTGATTGAACATTTCTGACACTCACATCATCAACCCCACTTATATCCTTGCTCCAGTTTCTCTAATCTACGAAGTTCTTTTTTGAGTATGAAGGAAATTTGCCACAGTGATATATTAAAGTATTTTAGGAACAGCATGAAATATCACACTATAAAAGTTACCCATTATGCAGTTTGAAGCACTACATATTACGCTTCTACCAATGACTTACTTCTGGAGCAATTCATCATCACTCTCCAGAGATTACTTACTCTAGAAAGCTGGTGATATAGTCTCGACTGCAGGCAGACCAGGAAAAAGGATTGGTATTTGCAGTAATGTGAGCTGCCATAAGTTTTGCTGCTTCATGACCTTTCGTCCCACAAGAATTTCCAATTCCATCATGGTTCATACCAAAACTGTTTTAACAAGGAAGAAACATAAGAAACATGAAAGAAAGAAATAAAATAAATAAATAAAATAAACGAACCCCCAATGTATCCTTTATTTCCTTATTTGATCATTTATTAGCCTTACCAACATATACTTTCTATCAAGATACTCTAAGGAAATACGAGATTAAAGTTAAGGAGACCACAGAATACTTCTATGATACAATTTATTTTTATATCTCTTTATTTGATCATATACTTTTGAATGGTAGCTCATATGATACAATCTTTCCTTGAACAGATAGGGAATATATGTTAATTCTCACTTTATAGTTATGAAAAACTGAAGTTTAGTAAAAATAAATGACCTATTAAAGATCATACAGTTAGTCTTAGTAGATACTGCCTTTAAACATCCTAGAATTTATGTTAGTTGAGAAAAGAGAATTCCCATAAATGAAAGTAAATATTAACACTTTGGGCAGTGTAGAGATGCTGAAGGTTTGCGAGTAAGAGCAACTGGGTATTTCAGAAAATCTGGAATTGATTTGTATTTTGGACAGGTCATTATAGTAAGTCTATAGTTCAGACATTGGAGTGAGGAGACAACGGAGGCAGGGAAAACAGATGGAACAAAAAGCAATGGGAAGAGAATAAGACAGAGAAACGATGTAGATCTGAACCAGGGCCCTAGACAGGTGGGATTAGATGCTAGATATGTTTAGGAAGCTGAATGAATTGGTCTTCATAAATACAATATAAAAAAGTTATAATAGAGACATATAATATATGAGAAATGGAGAAGAAACTAATAATTCATGTAGAGGAACTAACATAAGTAAAGGAAGAGAAACATGTGAGATTGTATATCCAGAGCCCTAAACCATGAATACTAGTATTTAGTCTTCTTGTTTGACATCAAGACATTGGAATCAGTCTCTTTAAGTGGTTTTCTAGGAATATGATAATATAATCGAATTGGATATTATTCTGTCAAAACAATCAGCTGCAGAGTTACATAATAAGCTCCTTAATGTAAATTCATAATTCAATAAACTTAATATTCTGTACTTCTCTCAAAGGTTGATGCTACCATGTGAATACTACTATTATTCTTTTCAAGTGATGATAGCTTTAAGAAAATTATTTCCTTTTAGCAGCAGCCTTATAAGTATTCCTGAGACATGTTAAGATAGGTATAGGCAGACACAGATGGCTGTAAGAAAATAATTTTTGAGATCTTCAATTTCCTTATGTACTCTTTTCTAAAAAAAAAAAAGTCAAACTTCTCCTTTTTAGATCTTACTTCTCCAATCTTATATATATATTAAAAAAAACTTATTCTTCACCCATCTATAATTGTACAATAGTTCATTTCCTTGGTGTATAAAAATGTGTCAAGAAAAGAGACACAAGAAAAGAGATAATCAGAATCATTTGGTGTCAGTGTTGAGAAGAAGAATGACTTTAATGAATGAATAACATATTATGTAGTTTCTTGTTTTCATCACGTTTACAAGAGGATATAATCAAATTAACAGTAGATGGGTTGTTAAAAATTTTTTTTGATGCTAGACCACCATTGGTTATGTTATCACAAATAATACAAAAGGAGTTCCAAAAAGTGAGTGATATTTCTATAATAAACTCCTTTCATCTATTTATGTGAACAAATTTTGTCAGCATACACAACTAAAAAAAATCAGAGTCAAATTGATGCTGAAATTCTGCCTTATTCTAGCAATAGAAAGACAAATGCAGCAACTGAAAAAATATAACTAAGAAACATTTTCTGGGGCGCCTGGGTGGCTTAGTCGGTTAAGCGTCCGACTTTCGCTTAGGTCATGATCTTGCGGTTCGTGGGTTCGGGCCCCGCATCGGGCTCTGTGCTGACTGCCAGCTCAGAGCCTGGAGCCTGTTTCAGAGTCTGTATCTCCCTCTCTCTCTGACCCTCCCCTGCTCACGCTGTCTCTCTCTCTCTCCTAAAAATAAATAAAAATATTAAAAAAAAAAGAAACATTTTCCGTAAAATTTTACTTTTAGGTTTAATTATTTATTACAATGTATAACATGTATATGCTTTCTGATCAATAATTGACTAATAATGATTGTAATGTAATGAATCTATAATCGAGAAAAAATGTTCCTTTATTATCACAGGAAATTTTAAAAATGTAATGGCAATTTATATACATTTTGCGATGAAAATATTTGATACAATTAAAATACACTTAAGTACGAAATTATATTTTAAGGTATATTAAGAAATATTAAAATATACATGAGGGTAGTATTCAAGTTGGGAAAGATGAAGCAGATATATTGAGTTAAAGGAGGGAAAAAAGGATGTAAATTTTGACTAT
>NW_027531897.1:3698864-3823225 GCF_008692635.1 Crocuta crocuta | reverse complement strand
CCTGTTCACATTGTTTTATTAAAAATTTTTTTTTAATATTTATTTATTTTTAAAAGAGAGAGAGACAAAGCACGAGCAGGGGAGGGGAAGACAGAGAAAGAGACACAGAATCTGAAGCAGGCTCCAGGCTCTGAGTTGTCAGCACAGAGCCCAATGCAGGGCTCCAGCTCATGATCTGTAAAATCATGACCTGACCTGAAGTCTGACGCTTAACCTTCTGAGCCACCCAGGCACCCCTGTTCACATAGTTTTTAAATGCATAGTGAAAGTTAGCAAAATACGATGTCATTTAGATTCAATTGATATGCCTAAAAGAGGTATATAAATTTTTATTTTGTGCACGCTAAGATTTACAGTATTCCAGAAATTCCATCCTTTGTTATTAAAGATTGAGATGGTGCCATTTGTTGACAACATGTGTGGACCTAGAGGGTATTATGCTAAGTGAAATAAGTCAGACTGAGAAAGACAAAAACCATATGATTTCATTCATGAGTGGAATCTAAAAAAAAAAAAAAAAAAAAAAGAACAGACAAACAAAAGTCAGAATCAGACCTATAAATACAGAGAATAAAATTATGGTTGCCAGATGGGAGGGGAGTAGGGATATGGGCAAAATGAGTGAAGAAAGAGTGGGCAATCTAGGCTTCATGTTATGGAATGAATAAATCAGAGGAACAAAAGGCACAGTATAGGGTTATATAGTCATATTGTAATATGTATCATGTCAGATGGTAGCTATGCTAGTGACAAGCACTGTGTAATGCATAAACTTGTCAAAATACTATGTTGTACACCTGAAACTAATGTAACATTGTATGTCACCTATACTCAAATAAATTCTTCAAAAGCTCATGATTCAGGGGCACCTGGGTGGCTGTGTCAGTTGGGAATCCAACTCTTGGTTTTGCTCAGCTTATGATCTCACAGTTTGTGAGTTCGACTGCTGCATTATGTTCTGTGGGAGACTGGGATTCTCTCTCCCTCCCTCTCTCTGCCACTCTCCCACTCACGTACCATCTCTCTCAAAATAAATTAATAAACTTTTTAAAAAAGCTCATGATTTCAAGTACATGAAGGAGGAAATGTAACAAGTTCTACTAACAATATTTAGTTGTCAGATGCAGATAGTTGTCTTAAGGACTTAAGTTTCAGTTGTCTAAGAGAATGTAAGGTAAAATAGGCATTTACAACTGCTATTGATGACATCAACTTCAAAAGATCCCTCTAAGAGGCTGATTATGCTAGAGTATAACACACACACACACACACACACACACACACACACACACACACACACATTTAAAGATAGGTTCCCTCATGAGGAAAGTCTATCTCAGTGAAGAGTTGGTAAAAGAAGTAAAACTCATTAGTGATCAGAAAGAATAAACAAGAATTGACCTGAAAACCCTCATAATGGCAAAAATTAGAATGTTATCTAGAACTAAGTACTAGCAGAGATATCGAGAAACTGGACCTCAGTGCACAACAGTTGTACTATGGTCAGGGCAGCTGTTCTGGAGAGCAATTCAGAAGTACTTTGTCAAATTAAATAGGCAGATATATTATGACCCAAGAATTCTAATCTTGGCTATATATCCTAGGAATACTCCCAAAGGGAACATGTATGAGGATGTTAATGACAGAATTATTTATGATAGCAAGTTGCTGAACATAATCTAGGTGTCTGTCACTAGGGAATGGATAAGTAAACATTGGCTGATGCATATTATGGGATACTGAAAAGAAGTTGGAAGCAGCAAGCAAGATAGACATATACACACAAATGTGGGTGGATCTTAAAAACTGAAAAACTTAAGAAAAAGATTGATAGCATTATATCATATATATAGGCAAAAATTACATACACACTCTAAAATAACAAAGAAAGGCCAAAGAATTGTTCGAAATTAAAAACTAAAGAAACATAACTAAATCCAATAGAAACTGGACTGGGTAGAGAGAGAAAGAGTTATAAAAGACATAGCTGGGACAACTGATGAAATCTGAATACAGACTGCATATTCAAATAACAGTAGTATATCAATGTTAAAATTTCTACTTTAATAATTATACTGTGGTAATATAAGAGATTATCTTTTCTTCTCAGGAAACAATCTGAGATATTTAGGGATAAGGTACATGTCTACAACTTATTGTCAAACATTTCAGAAAAAAATACATGAACATATACAGAAAGAGAGACATAAAGCAAATGTTACAAAACATTAATTATACTGTTTATGAGTGAAGGGCACACGAGAAATCTTTTTACTATATTAATTTTCTGTAACACGAGAAATCTTTTTACTATATTAATTTTCTGTAACCTTGAAATCATTTCAAAATGTGTATACATTTTATATATGTATACACGTACATATATAAAACAACATGTGACATTTTACAAGGATATATATGGATTCAAATACACATATAAAATTTGTTAGAGTAGTTACAGAAGAAAAGAAACTGGAACGGGAAATGGGATTATAGAAACAAAAACATATTTACATATAGTAAGCATGAAGAGTCTTTGGTGGGAATGATAATGATGCTGTGCTAAAAATTAAGAATACAAAGATAAATGATAGATGGATAGATAGATAGATAGATCAATAAATGTAAAATAAACTCAACTCTCTGCTCTTGGGTTTCAAAAATAATAATTAGGATAAAAAGAATAAGAACAAAAGAGAGTTTGGTGAACATGGGGCCCTCTGCAATGAGTGAACAGTGGTAACTGTTCCTGGTTGGTTTTATGTGTTTAATAAAACAGTTCAGATCACATAAAGGTAGGGATTCTCATTTGAGGATGGTTTTATGAACAGACATTGAGAGAGAGACAGAGGCAGACAGGGAGAGAGAGAAAGAAATTGAGAGAGAGAGATTGAGAGATTTGGAGAGACAGTTTCCCTTGGGCCTCTAGAGATTCCCCACATTTTACAGGGTATTTCAAGTCCACAAGACTTGTGCTTTAACCAGAACATTTCGCAGGACAACCTTGAGAAATGAAGTAACCATCCTTCCCCTCCTCCCGGATAAAAAAGCAGGTTTCCTTACTACTTGCTATAAAAGTGGTAGATTCCCCAAGCTCAATTTTTTTTTTTTCAGTTTTGTTGCAAACCCACTGTATATGAAGTATTCATCTAAGCCATACTGTGTTGCCTCTTGTGGGATCAGGGGCCAAGAGAAATCAAATAAATATGCTGATCCTTATGCTATTTACTGTGCTGTTAAGGAATAAAATCCTTTGTCTCTGATCCAGGAATTTCATGTATTTTGCTAGCATCCATATGACAGCTATAGGCTAACTTATTAGCTTATAAGTAGGGTAAAATAATTTTTTTAATGTTTTTTAAATTTATTTTTGAGAGATAGAAACAGCATGAGCAGGGAGGGTCAGAGAGAGAGACAAACACAGAATTAGAAGCAGGCTCCAGGCTCTGAGCTGTCAGCACAGAGCCCGATGTGGGGCTTGAACCCACGAACCTGAGATCATGACCTGAGCTGAAGTCAGACGCTTAACCGACTGAGTCACCCAGGCACCCCTGAGTAGGGTAAAATTAAATCTCAAATCCAATGAGAGAGAAGATTGTAGTTGATTAGGATAACATACTCAATTATGAAAAGCTAAGTAATTCTGAAAGCAAAATACTTCATATTAGTAGTTGTTTTTTAAACTAAAGCCTAAATTCTCAATAATATCTATTAATCTAGAATTTTTGTTCTATTTCCATCTTAGGAAATAAATTATATGTTGAAGACTTCCAACTAAATCTCCCAGTGTATACAAGAAAAACATTAGAAATTTCTTTTCTCATGTCTATTGTTTCTGTTCCTATCTCAAAAGTTTAAACGATATACCTTATTTCTATGTTGTTAAGTAAAAAGTTTCCTTCCTTTCTCTCTAAGATATCACCCAAAAGCAGTGAATAAATAAGGGAAAAAAATAAAAATTCTGCATTTAATGAAAGGTAGAAAACCTCTAAAACTATAAACCATGTGTGTGGAAAGATGACTGAATTCAGAAAAAGCAAAGATGGATGCAGAAAGACACAGAGAGAGGACAACAATAATTGAAAATCTGAGTGTACGCAAGCAAAGCATATTTCTTCAAAGTTATGTGCAACAATCTGGGGGGGAGGGCGTAAACTAATAATACCTTCTTGTGATCAACTGAAGTAAGGGTGCAAACTGTTGGAATATATACCCTTGTTCCAGTTTTCACAAGAAGGGTAGGCTGGGCCTATTTATATGGGAGTCACACAAACCATATTTGTAGGAAGCAGTCTGGCGGTAAGGAAGGGTGAAAGCGAGATTATAACAGTTTTATATGGAATACAGGGTTAAGGAACTTGAATCACATGTACTACTCTATATCATTAATAAATTCCTGATAATTTGGAAAATAGCTTTGGCCCTATTTGTAGCTTCTACAAATAGTTCTTCCAGAAAAATCAAACTCATTCAAACATGTGATGCAAAAGGAACAAGAAGTGTATCTAGAAATATATAAAATAAATAAATAATCAGAACAGAGAAAACATGAATAGAAGAAGAACACTTAGTAGAAAAAAACACTGGTACAAGCAAGATAAAAACCGGACACATGAGTTCAAACCAACTTAATGCAGCCATCATTTTATAAAAACAAGAATTCAAAGCAGAAATACAAGCAAAGAAGATATGAAAAGATAGGGGATGAAAACACAAACTTTCAGAGGAAATGAGTGGGGGGCGGAGGAGGAGTAAAAGTATCACAGGAAAAAGGCCATGCTGAAGTAGCAAAAAATGAAATTAGGCAACTGCCAAATTTCACAACAGTGAAAAAGCAAGAAAAACAAAAACTGACAGAGTTTAAAAGATAAAGGAAAGAAATACAATATATATCCCTGTAGGCCCCTCTAAAAGGGCCAAAATAATAAAACAGAAAGAAAAGTGATTATTACAAATTCAAGAAACTTTTGAGAAATAAAAATGACTAAAATATGATGTCCTAGGAAAAATTGACACAGAATGAGTTCACACACAGCCACATCCTAGTTAACTTACTAGACTTCAAAATTAAGATATATTTTGGGCAACTGGGGCAAAAGAACAAATTACCTATAATGGTAAAACAATCAGATTACCCTCAGATTTCACCATGGTGACATTTAACACTAGCACACCACAGAGTAATGACTACCAAGAATCTTGGACTCAGCCACACTAAGTATAAAAGTCATTTTGAACAAAAACTCAAGGAATAAAGGTCTCATGAATCATTCTTACAAAAATTGCTACAAGATAAACCTCAGCTTGGTTTGAAATAAACATAAAAATTTAATGGCTTATTGACACTATTTGAGTTTCACAGAAGGCAACACTTCCAACACAAGTAAAATTCATAACAAGTCCAATTAACTCCCTTGTCACACTCTCTAATGATATTTTATTTGTTTTGTTTTTATGAGCTTAATTTTAGTCTCACAACCATATAATATGATATATGATATGCATATGTAAGAGATAATAAAATATTTACATTTTAAAGAATAATTATAAAGAAGCATCCATGTAACCCCTACTAATACTAAATTTAAGAAAGAGAACATTTTCAGACTAATAAAAGCTTGCCTTCTGTGTTCAACTTTATAATCATCTTCTTCCTCCCTTAAGAGAAAACCATTTTCCTGACTTTGTGGTAATCATTTCCTATGGCATCTCTAAACAATGTATGTTAATTTTACCTGGTTTTGAAATCTATAGAACCAAAATCATACTGTAGCTATTCTTTTATAATTTGCTTCTTTTATTCAACAATTTTTTTTTAGAAAATGTCATCTCTGCTGAGCTAACTTTGCATCATTCATTTTCACTTATAAGTTTCCATTTTAAATATACCATTTAATTATCCATTCTGTGACAATGAATTTAGGATGGTTCCTATAATGGGGCTACTATAGACAATGCCACTATGAGCATTCTTGAACACATCTCAACATATCCCCTGGTCATATGTAACAGTATCTTAAGGACGGTTTTTAAACTTCTGGTCTAAGAATCCTTTATATTCTTAAATATACTAGATACGGTGCCTGGGTGGCTCAGTGGGTTGAGTGTTTGACTTCGGCTTAGGTCATGATCTTGCATTTTCTGAGTTCCAGCACCATATTGGACTTGCTGCTATCAGCACAGAGCCCACTTTGGATCCTCTGTCCCCCTCTCTCCATCCCTCCCTCACTTGTGCTCTCTCAAAAATAAATAAATATTTAAAAAATATTAGAGACCCTAAAAATCTCTTTTGTTTATGAGGTTTTATATAGTGATACTTATCATATTAAAATTAAAAGTTAAGAATATAAGTATTTTACTTAAAAATATCTTACAAAACAGAAGAATTTCAGTGAAATGAGTAGCGTTGTTTAATTATATTTTGCTAATCTCTTCAGAGTCTGGCTTTCTACACAATAGCTGGGTTCACTTATTTGCTTTTCATTCAATCTGCTGTGGTATTTTGTTTTGGTTAAAGTGTATGATGAAAATTTGGCTTCACACTAATATGTAGGTGGAAAAAGGAATTTTATTTTTATAGCCCTTTCAGATAACTGTAGGGTTTTTTTGGATACTATATTAAAACTTGACAAATAATTTTTTTAAGTTTACTTATTTATTTTTTAGAGAGAAAGAGAGAGAGACAGTGAGTGGAAGAGGAGGAAAGAGAGAATCCCAAGCAGGTTCCGAGCTCGCCACACAGAGCCCCAGTTGGGGCTCGATTTCACAAATAGTGACATCATGACCTGAGGCAAAATCAGACAGTTAACCAACTGAGCCAACCAGGTACCCCAAACTTGACAAATAATTTTAAAAGGTTAGTTGAAATATTTTTTCTGAAACAATGTCAATGATATTTTTGAATTTGGTGTCATTAATAACACCAACTCTCATCAGAAAAGAAAAGTCTTAAAAAAAGAAAAAGAAAAAAGAAAAGCCTTTAAATATTAGGAAGCTGTCAAGTTAATACTGACAGATATCACTTTTTCCTAAATTCTGATTTTTGCTTAAAAGTTCAAATTTTATCATTGGTAATAAGCACTGTAAGTTGTTTTCCTTGAATAATAAGCTCATTTGTTTATTTTCAAAGTGAATTTCTGCCAACTACCCATAGTTTCTCATTTGTTCTTTCAAATAAAAATTCTGTTCCAGGAAAAAAGCAGCTAGTTCATCTCAAACAATGACACAAGTGCTTTTTCTGTGACAACCATGAGACTAAGATATGGAACAAAAAGTGTTTTACGTATTTCTCATTTTGGGTCACAGAATATTTTACAAAAGATATATATGTAAGGGTCATGCTTTAATAAAAATAAAAATTCTTTGCTTCATCAAGGACATTCTTAAGTAAAACTAGCATAGTGATAACAAATAAGATAACTACTAGTATGGTTGACTTGACTTATGCTGGGGTGCCAGCACTTATCCTACTACTGATTTTACACAATCGGTATAAACATCAATACAGTTTCAAGATAAAAAAGGGCACATTAGGTCTTAGTGCTATGAAAATAGATTTTTTAAACTTATTTATTTATTTTGAAAGAGATAGAGAGCACAGGAGGGGAGAGAGAGAAGAAGAAAGAAGGAATCTTAAATAGGCTCTACAGTGTCAGCATAGAGCAAGATGAGGGAACTCAAATTCACAAATTCACAAACTGTGGGATCATGATCTAAGCCAAGATCAAGCTTAACTGACCGAGCTACCCAGGAGCCCCATGAAAATAGTTTAGATCCGAAAGTGGTTCAGAAATCCCAGGGATCCATAGACCACAAGTTGAGAATTATTGCTTTAAGATATATGTAGAAAATAACTGTTGGGTCATGACTTACATAAAATTTCAACTTTATTAGATAATGCCAAACACCTTTTCAAAGTGGTTACACCAAATAATATTATCACCTGCAGTGTGGAAGAATCCTGGTTGCACTACATCTTCACCAAAGGATGGTATTGTCAGACTTTTAAATTTGTGCTAAACATGGTGGACATAATTTGTATTTCCTTGATTACTGATTAGGTTGAACATCTTTTTATATGCATGTTGACGATTTGGATTTCTTCTTTTGTAAAATGTTCAAGTACTTTGTATATTTAATTTGCATGAGTTGCTTATATCAGCTACATGTCAGCTGCAAACAACTTTTCCTAAGCTGTGTCCGGTCTTTTCATTGTATGATGCCTCTTAATTAGATTTTTAATTTTATTGTGGTTAAATTGTTCAATCATATATTTATGATTAGTGTTCTTTTGTCTTGTTTTTTTAAAAATTTTTATATGTCTTATTTATTTCTGAGAGAGAGAGAGAGAGAGAGACAGCGTGAGCAGGGGAGGGTCAGAGAGAGAGGGAGATACAGAACCTGAAACAGGCTCCAGGCTCTGAGCTAGCTGTCAGCACAGAGCCCAACACAGGACTCGAACCCACGAACTGTGAGATCATGACCTGAGCTGAAGTTGGACACTTAACCGACTGAGCCACCCAGGTGCCCCTGTCTTGTTTTTTTTTTAAGTCCTTCATCCCCATAAGCTCATGAGCATTTACTTCTACAATATTTTCTAAAGCCTGTAATAGTTTGATTTGCACATTTTTAGGTATTCTTGGATCCTTAGTAAGAGTGCATTTAGTTTTGTAAGAAATTGCCAACCTTCCAAAGTATGGCTTGACACCAGGATCCATTCTTACTAGTTACTTCAGCAAGCAGAAAGTATTTTTTATATTTCATTTTATTCTCAGTACTTAGCATATAATCAGACTTTAATAGAGGCTTAGTGAAATGGATGAAAAAATCTATCAGCAGAGACTCGATTTGGATAAATTGGGTAGATTCACAAGGTTAAAATGCAGATATAACAAACATTTTCTTGAAAAATATGGGATTCCCAGAATCTGACATGAGTTCCATACTCACTATAATGAACTTTGCCTCTTTCTGCCCCTCTTTTTTGCAATTGCCTAACTGGAGTTATATAACTCACAGAAAGGCTCAATGAACTCTGCTCATGGATTCTGGATCCAGTTTTGTTCAGTGTTAGGGAGAACAGAAAGAGACTGAAACCAGTAGCTTTGGGGAGCAGTGTTAAAATATGGCATATTGTTGGTCTGGTTCTCTGGTTTTAAAGTAATTGAAATTGTTAGGCTCTGGTCCTATTTATTGTGAAGAAGATAGTACCTTACAACCAAGTCTTAGTAAATGAATCCATTGTTTATTTCACCTGCTCCTGACTCTGAGATTCTGACCAGAATTCCACTTCTTTTTAGCAGAGATTCCATTTTGCTTTGGGGTATTAAAGCTCTAGGTATGTAATCCAGGTTCCCTTACACTCCACAGTCTGGGATACATAGAGTTATCCACAGACTTTCATGCTACTGACAATTTCCTTACTGATTTTCATCTAAGCACTATTATTGGACTAAACTACTGAAGTCCCCACAATGTGAGTTGGATATACGGTGCTAAATTAATTAGTTAAAATAATCTACTTTAAATAGACCCAACTGGGATGTCTGCCTGGCTCAGTTAGTGGAGCATACAACTCTTGATCTCCTGATTGTGAGTTCAAGCCCCAGGATGAATGAAGAAATGACTTAAAAATAAAATAAGCCCAACAAGGGGCATCTAGGTGTCTCAGTCAGTTAAGCACCTGACTCTCCATTCCAGCTTAGGTCATGCTCTCCCAGTTCACAAGAGCAAGCCCCACACTGGGCTTTGTACTGATACTGTGGAGCTTGCTTGAGATTCTCTCTCTCTCTCTCTCTCTCTCTCTCTCTCTCAAAATAAATAAACTTTATTAAAAAACTGACCCAACTAACTCACTTAGGGGGAAAAAAACCCTTATATGTCTTATAGCACAGGAATACATAGTTACATTATTTCAGTTACTTTAAAAAAACTTTTTTAAATGTTTATTTATTTTTGAGAGAGAGAGACAGAGTGTGAGCAGGAAAGGGGCAGAGAGAGAAAGAGACACAGAATCTGAAGCAGGCTCCAGGCTGACAGCACAGAGGCTGACACAGGACTTGAACTCACAAGCCATGAGATCATGACCTGAACCAAAGTCGAACGCTCAACTGACTGAGCCACATAGGCGCCCCTATTCCAGTTACTTTATACTAGAGTGTTATTTTATTCAAGGTTTTGTGGGCTTTTATTAAGAATTTGATGCTTACACATTGTGCTCCAAGCAAAAATACAAGTTTAAGGCCAAAGGGATGGAGAACACAGTGGCTGTGGAATATGGCTTAAAAGGAAAAAGATGATGCCCTTAAGCTTGTTCTGTCAGGTTTGACCAAAATTTTTAATAGTTTAGTTTCTGTAGAAATGATCAATGAAATTATGAGTTTGAAACTCTGGTTCCTAACCAGTTTTTTGTTTCTATAAGCAAACAATATTTTTAAATACAATTTAAATAATACAAGGTCTTAAGAATTACAACTAATACATTAGAGGGGAGGAGAAAAGGCCTGATTTCATCACCTGCCCTAACCAGCAGGGTTTCTCTTCTCTGAGGCACTACACTCCCTGGATGGTCCTTTCAGTAAATCTCAATCTAGGTTTTGGACTTGACCCTCTATGAGAACAAGTGTTCATTCAGTATGTGGAAAAACATTCCAGAATCATGCAAATCACTTATAAACCTATCAATGCCATTTTAATAAAAAGGTTAATTAAAATCCTATTAGGTATTTTTAATGGAAACTGACACTAAGATTCCAAAATTAATATAGCAAAATAAAGGCTAAGAAAGAATCAAGATGATTTTGAAGATGAAGGGAAGAACTTTCAGTTCCTGTTATAAAACTATGACAATTAAAGCAACATGATACTGGCACACAGAATATTTGAAAATAACAATAAAAGCCCCCCAAATGTGGGACAACATTAAAATTTGATAAATCTGAATGGTGTGCACATGTATGTTATAATACACACACAGAGAGAATATTTCAAAGTAAAACATTTAAAAGAAAATGTCTATATAGTTAATTACATGCATCTGAATATATAAAGAATAGTTTGTTCTAAAACTTAGCAATTAAAATTTTCTCTACTACCAATTATACAAGATACCAAAATTGGCTTTGTAAATTGATTTACTTCTAAAGTTTAAAAGGTGATTTTGTGGACCTTGAAAATTTTACTACAGAAATAATGGTATAAATTATTATTATTATATGTCAAGGATAGCTCACATAAGCCTATTTTATCTACTTTACAGACTAAACCTATGTCTCTAAAATGAAAAATAGTACCATAACAATGCTGTTGAAATTGACAATTAAACAAAATGGGATATATTTTGAATTTTTGTACAGAATCAATAGTACTGGAAGAAATGCAGGTTTACTAAACAAAAAGATAAGTGAAAATTATTGAAGAGGTTCTAAAAGGGACTTGTATTACCAAAAAGTTCTACAGGTAAATGGTTATGATTCTATTATGTCTAAATTTAAAAATTGTGTTTTTCTTATCTCCTTTCATAAAGATATACCCCAAATCCCAGTCTATATAACCCCAGCCTAGCAGTTTTGCTTTTGTTTTAGCTCATGAAAGAGAGTGAATTAAAAGATGTTCTTGGGGCTCTTGGGTGGCTCAGGCAGTTAAGTGTCCAACTTCAGCTCAGGTGATGATCTCACGGTTTGTGAGCGTGAGCCTTGTATCAGACTCTTTGCTGTCAGTGTGGAGCCTACCTCGGATACTCTGTTCACCTTTCTCTCTCTGACTCTCCCCTGCTCACATTCTCTCTCTCTCTCAAAAATAAAATAAAACTTAAAAAAAAAAAGGGGGGGGGCACCTGGGTGGCTCAGTTGCTTAAGCAACCAACTCTTGATTTCAGCTCAGGTCAGGATCTAAAGGCCCTGTGATCAAGCCCTGCATCAGCTCTGAGCTGAGCATGGAGCCTGCTTGGGATTCCTTCCCTCTCCCTCTCAATCTCAATCTCTCTGTCTCTCTCAAAATAAATAAATAAACATTTTAAAAAAAGAGCAGAAAAAAAAAGTAAAAAAAAAAAGGATGTGTTCTGTTAAGGTAGGAACTTTGCTTTCATCATCACCATATCCACAATATGTATGTCTATGTTAGGCAAATATATTAGGTACTCAGTAAGCCTGTGGAAACAAATTGTACAAGAATGAGACACTACTCACTGATTAAATATAGACCATGAAAGACAGAATTTGGTAAGCATCATATGGATAACATAATAAAATATATATAACATCACATAATAATAATAAAAGATGAAAAGGGGAGACTTTGGGTCAAAATAAGTGACAAAACAAGTCAGAGACAAGGTGGTTGCTATATAGAGACTGAGAGATTACACAATAAATATTATTCATTAAATAAAGCTTTTGCAATTCAGACAGAGACTATCACATGCATCAATCTATAGATACATATGCTTTTCACAAATATTTTTCTACAGCAAATTACATAATTTACTATGCAAATGAATTTTTCCTTTGAAACTATATTTAACAAAACAAAATTTCATTATACATGGCAAATATATATATATTTGCATGGGAATATATCTAAGAAGGTAATTTATGTCTTTCAATTTTTTAGAATGCAGAAGACGCAGCTTATTTGTGATTACACTGTACATAATTTCACCATATATTATACAACTACGTAACATTGTGACAATAATATATTTTGTATCACAAAATGATGACTTACTCTTGATTTTGGTACAGAGTCCTTATTTGTTGTTTTGAAAGATTTGTAAAAATAAATAAGTGTGAATATAGACTGCTAAGAATAAATTAATACGCATTTAGTCTGGAGTTCTTTTTAAAATTCTAACACATGTTTCAAAACATAAAAGATCTGTATGGCTAAGGAAAATCTTTAAATGCTTAATTCAATTTTTATATCTATGAAACCTTGATTTTAACATGTTGCCAATGTATCAATTCCACTGTCTTTCTTAGATAATCATGACACTTTAAACTGTCTTGCATATTTTTAAACAATCACAAGTACACAGAGCAGGTACTTTTAATAGCTTCCAGTAATGGAAAAAATAACACGTATACAAATTACAGAATTAAAGAATAGTTTTCTAATGCTTTTAAATATGATTGAATTTGTCTTAAAAAGTGATGAGGTAATTATAAGTTAACGTGTGACAACTACAAAATCTCAAAATTAAGCCCACCCTTTGTATCAGAAAAATACAAAGGAATAGGGGACATCTTTCTTCAGAAGTATTTTCCATGTGCATTCTCTTTTATCTGTTCTTATTCATAACTGATCTTGACTATGTATCACTTGTTACAATAAAGCAAAGGTGAAATTTAAAGGATATATTCAGAGACTTCTACAGCCACATCTGGCAAACATTTTGATTTAATAGTTACCCAATAGGATAGATGTTACAATTTACTCATGAGTTTTCTAAAACAGAGTTTGAAACTCAATTCTACTTTTGAACTTTATATACAGTTTACTAAACTAAGTGAACTTAAGATTCTGAACTTATTTAGAACAGTATTTAATGAGGGAGGTGCCTAGCAGAATCTAGGACCTAGACTCTTTACATGCCTGTATATAACAATGTTCACACTTAGTATAAACACTTCTGACCTGTAAGTTAAGTGACCAAAGGGAATGAAACCACTGTAATATATTTACATCTTTTCTACTACAACTTTCCACTTTTTTCCTTTCATCTAACAACATAGATGCCAGGGACCAGAAGAAACAAGCTATTAGATAGACACCAAGATTTTGGGTGTGGTGTATATATGTGTGAATTGATATGCACATGTATAATCATCATGACAAAAAGAGGTTACATTTGCCATCATAATCTTCCTTATACTACTGGCAAAATGTAACTGAAGTAGTTTATGGCAGCTGAAATTCATACCAACAAATTGCCATGAAGGTGTCTGCCTACAAATCCATTTCTTTGTTTTTCTAGAAAAATGAAGGAAATGCCTTATCATGGTTCCTAAGTTGATGGTGACTCAATTCTACTTTGGTAGGTTTATTATTTCTATAACACATACAAATATAAATACAGTTACATTATTCTGTGACCCCAGATACTTATTGTAGTAACTCCCTGACTAGTCGTTCCCACTTTTTGCCATTAGTATATATGATGGCAAAGGCCATTATTGAAATAGTTTGTTAGAATTTATTACAGTAACTTTTGAAACTCTTTATGAAGACTTTTATAAAGTCTTTACATTATTATCATTATTTTAGCTACAATGAGAACATGTCTACATATGTGAAAATATATATGGTATATATCATATACACACATATGTAAGTGTATGTGCATATATGTGTGTGTGTAGACAGAAAGATAATGTAATTTTGATATCTTAATGGTCCTGATCAAATGTAACATTTATTAAAATACAATAATTGAGTACCATTTAAATAACAGCAGCAATATATTCTAATTTGAAAAATATAAAATTTTATAATAAATTCACATAATCTAATATAAATGAGAAATAAGAATATAATACTATCATGCATAGTATTACTAGTGTGGGTAAATAAAAATGGCACTATACAACTCTGAAGCTTCACCAACTGACAGAGTAAAATCCTTCAGTCATGTTTCATTGACTAAACATGTTTCCATACCAGAAAAACATGAGTTCATTTGTATAAAGTCTCCAAGCAACCACAAGTTTCATTTTAGATTAGACATTACAATAAAACCATTCAGCATAATTCCTTCATTAACAATTACTGACAGAATGCCTACTAACCCTTTACATTAAAGGATTATTTATACTATTACACAATACATCATGTCTGGCTTTAAATTAAAAAATGGCAAAGCCTGCTGAAACACAGTTAAAAGAGACAAAACAAGCATCAAAACGAGGTTGAGATATGACAAAATTTTTCTAATTAATAGGAAATTTTAAATAATTATGAATAATAGGTTAAGGGTTCTATGGAAAAAGTAGAAATACGGAAAAGCAGATAGGTAATGTAGGCCGAAAGATGAAAATTCTGTGGAAAAATGAAATGGAAATGCCAGAAATAAAAAACATTATAAAATAAATGTAGAATGGCTTTGATGGTCTGATCTTTAGAATAGTCACCAAGGAAAGAATTATTGAGCTTGATGACAGATCAATATAACCTTCCCAAACAAAATGCAGAAAGAAAAGAGAATTAAAAGAAAAATAACCACACAAAAAATAACAGAAGAGAACATCAAGAAACACTGAGACAATATCTGAAGGTATAACATACATGTAATTTGACTATCAAAAATAGAATAAAGAATAGAGCAATGTAATTATTACAAGTAATAATGGCCGAGAATTTTCCAAAATTAATGATAAACACCAAACCAAAGACTCAAGAAGTTCAAAAATATCTACATGTATACATCTCATTCAAACTACAGATGATAAAAGGACACAAAGACTATCTTAAAAGAAGCCGGGGCGGGGAGGGGGGAGGAAATACCTTACCTCTAGAGGAACAAGGATAGGAATAACAAAGATTTCCGATCAGAAACCATGCAAATTTTATATAAAATAAAATTATTCTTCGAAAGTGAGAAAGAAATAACACTTTTTCAAACAAGCCATAGCTGAGGAAATATATTATCCTCAAACTTATACTACCCCTATACTGAAGGGGCGCCTGGGTGGCTCAGTCAGTTAAGCGTTCGACTTCGGCTCAGGTCATGATCTCACAGTTCATTGGTTCAAGCCCCACATCGGGCTCTGTGCTGACTGTCAGCTTAGAGCCTGGAGCCTGTTTCGGATTCTGTATCTCCCTCTCTCTCTGACACTCCCCTACTCACGCTTTCTCTCTCTCTCTCTCTCAGAAATAAATAAAACATTAAAAAAAAAGAAATGAAAAGAAGTTCATAAGGTATGAAAAAAGAAAGGATAAAATCATTTCAAATGTGCAATTAAAAACAGTGAAGGGAGAAAAAGAGAGGGAAAATAAACAAAAGTGCAAAAGTAGAATACTGTTATAAACATGGTAGATATTAATTCAACTACATGAATAATCACTTTAAATGAATGGTCTAAGTACATCAGTTAAAAGACAAATGTCAGAGTGAATAAAAACCTAAGACCCAACTATGTGTTCAATATAAGAAATCAACAATAACTATAAAGACTTGGTTATCAATATAAGAAATCAACAATAACTATAAAGACTTGGTTAGGTTAACAGTAAGGGATGGATGGAAAAAGATATGCCAAGATTACATGAATCAAAAAAAAGCAGAGGTATTAATTTCAGACAAAGCACACTTCAGAAAAAGTATCCATTTCTTTTTCTTTTTTTTTCCTATTTTCTTTTTATCATTTTGTGTGTGTGTGTGTGAGAGAGAGAGAGAGAGAGGGGGTGGGGGGGGGGGGGAGGAGATAGAATCTTAAGCAAGCTCCATGATCAGCATAGAGCCCAGTGCAGGGCTTAATCCCACAACCCTGGGATCATGACTGGAGCCAAAATCAAGAATCGAACACTTAATCAACTGAGCCACCCAGGCACCTCAAGAATGAGATTTCTTGTGTGTGTGTGTGTGTGTGTGTGTGTGTTTTAAGTTATTTATTTATTTATTTATTTTGAGAGAGGGATAGAGAGTGAGGGAGGGGCAGGGAGAGAGGAAGAGAGTGAGAATCCTAAGCAGGCTTTGCAATGTCAGCACAGAGCCCAACACAGGGCTCAAACCCACGAACAATGAGATCATGATCTGAGCCAAAATCACGATTCTGATGCTTAACTGAATGAGCCATCCAGGCTCCCCAAGATTGAGATTTCTTAACAACAAAGGGGTTAATTCTCCAAATAATTTTTTTATTTGTACTGAATTCTCAAATATTTTAGCACTCTGTTGTTAAATGTATATATATACTAAGGATTTAACAACAGGGTGCTAGGGGCGCCTGGGTGGCTTAGTCGGTTGAGCGTCCGACTTTCGCTTGGGTCGTGATCTCGCGGTTCATGGGTTTGAGCCCCGCGTCGGGCTCTGTGCTGACTGCCGGTTCAGAGCCTGGAGCCTGCTTCAGTCTGTGACTCCCTCTCTCTCTGACCCTCCCCTGCTCACGCTGTCTCTCTCTCTCTCTCCTAAAAATAAATAAAAAACATTAAAAAAAAATTAAAACAAAAAACAACAGGGTGCTAAAATATTTGAGTCAATAACTGATAGAAATGCATGGGGAAATATACAGATTTACTATTATAAATGGAGACTTCCACATGTCCTTTCCCACATGTGATTGATATATCAGACAAAGAAAAAGAAATAAGTGAGGATACAGCTGACCTGAACTGTACTATCAAGTGATTTGATCCAAATGCGATTTATACAGTACTCCATCCAATAACTGCATAATACACATTCTTCTCAAGCTTTCCTAGAATAATCACCAAGACAGACTTTATTCTAAGCAATAAAACACACAACAACTAATTTAAAAGAATAAAAATCATATAAATATATTCTAACACCACAACAGCATTAAATGAGAAATCAATAAAATCAAGTTGGAAAATCTAAAAATAACTGAAAATTAAAGAACATACTTATAAATAACATATGTATCAAGGAAGTCTTAAGAGAAGTTAAAAAATGAAAATACAGCTTATCAAAATTTGTGGGTTGCAGCAAAAGCAGTGCTTCAAGGGAAATTGATAGCACTGACTGCATATATTAGAAAATAAGAAAGATCTAAAATTAATCATCTAAGCTTCCACTCTAGGAAAATAAAGAAAGAAAATAATTTAAGCCTAAAACATGTTGAAGAAAAGAAATAAAAATTAGATACATAACTGAAAATAGGAAACCCAAAATTTTTAAAAATATCAATAAAACAGATATATCTCTAACCAAGCTAACCAACTAAAACAAGAAGACACAGATTACCAATATCAGAAAGGTGGTTCAGCATTACTGATCCTTTAGACATAAAAAAGTAATAATAAAGGAATACTATGAAAAACTCTATGTTGACAATATGATAACTACAATGGACCAATTCCCTGAAAGACACAAGCTACAAAAACACATATAAAGAACAATTTATAATCTGAATAGGCCTGTGTATACAGAAATTAAATAAATATTTAATAACCTTCTAAAATAGAAAACACTATGCCCAGATGGTTTCACTGGTGAATTCCAACAAACAGTTAAGGAAGACATTATAGCAATTTTCCACAATATTTTCTAGAAAATAGAAGTGGAGGAAACATTTCCTAACTTATTCTGGGAGACCAGCATTGCCCTAATATCACAATAAAATAAAGACATCATAAGAAAGAAAAATAAAGACTAATATTTATCAAGCAACAATCATTAAAATAAATATTATCTAATCAAATCCAATAATGTATGAAAAGAACTATCCACTACAACCAAATGGGATTTATTTCAGGTATTGAAAGATGATTTAATATTCAAAAAAGCAACCAGTGTGCTTTTATCCCCAGGCAGAAGAAAAAAGAATAACATAATCATACCAGCTGATGCAGAAAAACCATTTGACAAACTCCAACTCCCAGTCATGGTAAGCTCTCAACAAGGAAGAAAATAATAGGTAACTTCCTCAACTTGATAAATAATATCTACAAAATAACCCTCTAGTTAACACACTTAATGATGAGAAACTGGATATTTTAGGGGTGCCTGGGTGGTTCAGTTGGTTAAGTGTTGGACTTCGGCTCATGATATTGCAGTTCATGAGTTGGAGCCCTATTTTGGGCTCTATCCTAACAGCTCAGAGCCTGGAGCCTGCTTCGGTTTCTGTGTCTCCCTCTCCCTCTGTCCCTCCTCTGTTCATGCAGTCTCTCTCTTTCTCTCTCTCAAAAATAAACATTAGAAAGAGAGAGAAAATGGACTCTTTAACCCTAAGACTAAGAAATTTCTGGTTTTCTTTTTTGACATGAAAAATGTTGAGTTTATTTATTTATTTTGAAAGAGAAAAAGTGTGAATGGGGGAGGGGCAGCAAGGGGGAGAGAGAGAATCCAAGCAGGCTCTGTATCATCAGTGCACAGCCTAATGCAGGGCTCCATGCAGGGCTCCAACCACAATTTGTGAGACCTGAGTCGAAGTCCAATGCTCAACCACAAGCTACACAGGTACCCCTAGACTAAGAACTTTCAAGGAAACTTTGTCCTCTCACCATTTCTTTTCAATAGCATACAGAAATCTTAGCCAGTATAGAAAGACAAAGCAAGTGAATAATAAATGAATGAATGAAAAATATAGAGATTGGGAAAAAAGAAATAAAATTGTCTTTGTTCACAGATAACAGGATTGTCTCTGTCCAAAATTCCAAAAAGACAACAAAAACAAAAACAAAAACAAATTCTCCTGAAGTGAATCCAAGAGTATAGCAAAGTCATAGAATGTGAGATTGATGTACAAATGCCAATTGCATTGCAATATACTGGCACAGAACAATTGTAATTGCAAATTCAAAATACAATACCATCTGCAATAGTACCAAAAAAATACCTAGCTATGTATTTAACAAAATATGTACAAAATCTATAAACAGGAAACCACAAAATCCCATGAAAGAAAGCAAAGATCCAAATATATGGGAAAGGTAGTCTGTGCTCATGCAATGAAATACTCAGTACTGTTGATACGGAATATTGATATTGAACACTGAAGATGTCAATTCTTCCCAGCTTAATTTCTAGATTCAATGAAATCTCAGTCAACATCCCAGAAAGCTGTTTTACTTAGACAGGAATACCCCAGATATATTGCAGGTTCAGTACCAAATCACCACAATAAAGATAACGTGTATTATATTTAACTCTAAATATGTAAATACATAGTGCGTACTTGTAATTACAAGAATTATTATATTATGTTTTAATGCATGACACAACTATCAAACAAAAATTGAAACAATCTACTCAAATATTAGAAAGTGCTAAGTTAAAAGGTAATATTAAAGAGTGTTTCCTCCATTTCAGACATTACATAACCTACCAGTCTACTCTACATATACCTCGGCATATACTCAAAAATCGTGCTCAAAATTTGATTTTAAAATTAAATTAGGCACTTCTATTAGAAGATCCATTAGACCTAACATTTAAACTACAGACATTTTCTCATTCTTGATGTCACATCAAAGGGAATATTACTATAAAAATTAAAGAATTCAATAATTATTTTATAAATTCCTCAAGTGTTTAAAAATGATTATATATATTTTATTATAATGTAATATATGTTTAAGATATTTTCTATATAAGTTCAGAATTCAATATACATAGTAGCATCAAAAGTTAAGTATGATTTTAAATACAGGGAAAAAACTGATGGTTGCCAGAGTTCAGGGAAGTGGGGGTAGAGAGGACAAAATGAGTGAAAGGGAGAGGGTGATACAGGCTTCCAGTTATGGAATAAATAAATCACGAGGATAAAAGGTACAGAATTGGAAATATAATCAATGGTACAGTAATAGACTTGTAGGGTGCCAGATAGTAACTTTACTTGTGGTGAACATAGCATTTTATGTTGTACACCTGAAACTAAAGTAACATTGTATCACCTACATTTCAGTAAAAAAAATAAATAAAAAATACCAGGAGCGGCTGGGTGGCTCAGTTACTTAAGGGCCGGACTATTTCAGTTCAGGTCATTATCTCATGGTTCATGGGATAAAGCCCTGCATGAGGCTGTGTGCTGACAGCACAGAGCCTGCTTGGGATTCTTTCTTTCCCTCTCTCTCTGCCCTCCCCCTTCTCTCAAAATAAATAAATAAGCATTAAAAAAGATACCAATAAAATGTAAACACAATAAAATGTAAATACACGAAAAAGGTAAGTGCAGTATTAATTCAAAAGACTAAGTATGCAGAGATAAATGGTGAGGTTTCTATTCCTTTTAGATTTAGTATTTAAAGAGCTGTTTTTCCACAAATATAGAGACTGCATATATAGTGTACACACTGGGGATGCAAAAATGAGTAAGTAATGGTTCTTATTCTCAAGGAGACAGAAGTTAAAAGAGTAAAAGGTTCCCAACTGTTTTAAATATATTTACATTTTTATGGTGAAATACTTCTTAATATGATAATTTCATAAGTTTGGGGCACCTTGGTGGCTCAGTCAGTTAAGCATTTGACTTTGCTCAGGTCATGATCTCACAGTTTATGAGTTTGAGCCCCGTGTCGGGCTCTGTGATGACAGCTCAGAGCCTGGAGCCTGCTTGGGATTCTGTGTGCCTATCTCTGCCCCTCCCCCACTGGCGTGTGTGTGTGTGTGTGTGTGTGTGTGTGTGTGTGCGCGTGGCGCGCACATTCTCTCTCAGAAACAATAAATTAATAAACTTAAAAAATAATTTCATAAGTTTAACTATTGTGAGAAAAACTAAATATAATTTATTTGTCCTAAAATTCCAACTTTCAAGAATTAGAGTATGAAAGATCACATATCATATCTAAATACATCTTGATTCAATTAGCATTATTATGTGCTCAATTCTTTAGTGATAGTTTTTATGTAATAACAAATAGGTTATAAAAAACAGTACTTGGGACAGAAAGCAATTTAAATAGCACTAGCTATTTAAACTTTAAATGATTAGTAGGTATTATTTATGCAGTTCTGATTCCTCTGTTCATTTCACTTTATGCTAGTTCTCTAAGGCCTTACCTTTATGGATGAATTCCAAATTTATATATTTAGACCACAACTACCTCATTAATTTTACACTTGAACATCCAGGTGCCCTCTGTACATTTCCACCTGGATGACCTGCAGGCTCAGTGAAACATAAAAACTGAACTCATAACTTCTTCAATTAAACTGGTTCCAATTTTATTTCATTGGTGGTACTAACGGTATCTCACTCATTAAGGTTGAAAGATGAGAGTAATCCTTAACTTTCCTGCTCTCAACACTCATGCAATCAAGCATCAAACCCTGCCAATTTTATCTCTTCAATATATTTTAAATCTATACAAAAGCCACCACCCTATTTCCAGCCCTCATTATCTGTAAGTTGTACAGCAGAAATGTTTAGATGCCATCCTAGAACCAGAGAGCTTGCCTTCAACCTGAGCTTACCCATTTAATTTCTTTGTCTCATTTAATTCATCTGTATAATGGGGACAATATTTATGATTCTATGTATTCACTGTGCTTAACATACTTCTGGAAAATGATAATGACACTCTAAGATAATATCAGTAGTATTAATTTAGATCACTGCAACAGCATGTTTTCCTTTATCAAAGTCATATCTCAAGTAGTGTCTACAGTGGCCTAAACTAAAATGAAAATCTGCCATAGTAATCTCTGTTAAAAATTACTCTGACTTTCCACTGTCCTAAGAGGTAATAGGCAAGATCTTTATGAGATATATAAGGTCATGTACTTCTTATTTATCTCGCCAGTTTCATCTCACAACTTCTTGTTTAGGGATTTCACTATCTAGCACCATTAAACTCCATGTAGTCATCATGTTGCAGCATGTTCCTTTAAAATTTTTTTTAATGTTTATTTATTTTTGAGATTGTGAGAGAAAGAGAGCAGGGGAGGGGCAGACAGAGGGAGCCAAAGAATCTGAAGTAGGCTCCAGGATCCAGGCTTCAAGTTGTCAGCAGAAGGCCAAAGTGGGGCTTGAACCCATGAACCACAAGATCAAGACCTGAACCGAAGTTGGACATTTAACCAACTGAGCCACCTGGGCACCCCAATGAAGTGTAACAATTTTATCTGAATATAAACTGTGACAAATAAAAGATCAACATTGTAAACCATTAATGTACTGACAGATAGCTAAATAAGGGAGGTATAGTTAATTAGCCAATAGTGAAGATAAAATGACATATTTTAAACTATTTAATGAATTAAAATCATTCAAAATTGAACGAAAGCAAATAGGAAAAACTAGGCAACAAGCAGCTAGATTAATGCCAAAACCCACTAATTACATTAAATGTAAATGAACAAAAAAATACAATTAAAAAATAGAAATTGTCAAACTGGAAAAAAAAGCAAAACCCAACTACAAGTTATCCAAAAGAAATCCACTTTAAATATAAAGATATGTGGGGGGGGTAGGGAGGCACCTGGGGTGGCTCAGTCAGTTAAGCTTCCAACTTCAGCTTAGGTCATGATCTCGCAGTCTGTGAGTTTCAGCCCTTTATTGGGCTCTGTGCTAAGAACTCAGAGGCCTGGAGTATGCTTTGGGTTCTGTGTCTCCCTCTCTCTGTCCCTTCCCTGCCCACATTCTGTCTCTTTCCCTCTATCTCTCTCAAAAATAAAGTAAACATTAAAAAAGAGTAAATATAAAAATATAGGTAAATCCAGAGTAAAAGGATATAAAAAGATATACCATGGAAACAGTAAGATGAAAGCTAGATTCACTATATTAATGACAAAAACATTTTGGAGAAGTAATGTTACTAAGAATAAAAAGAGATATTTCATAATGATAAATAATTGATGACTAGAAAACAATCTATTTGTGAATGCATGTATTTATAAAATTTCAAAATATATTAAATAAAGCTGACAGAAATAAAAGGAGAAATAGACAAATCTATACATTTGTTGACATTTCAATACTCCTTTATTAAAAATTGATAGATCAAAAATTTTAAAAAAAGCTTAAGAATACAGGAGACTTGAGCAATACTATCAAACAAATGGATGTAAATGAAAATGCTACAACACTCCACCCAACAACAACAAATAATACTCTCTTTTCAAGGATGCAAGGCACATTCACTAAGATAGAAAATATGATGGACCATAAAGCAAGTTTCAAAATAGAAGGCTCAGAATAATGGAATATATTATTTGACCACAATCCAAGAAGAAATCACACAAAATATATGAAAACAGCAATACAGAATAATGAAATGTCATATGCTGCTGAAGAAGAGCCCAAAAAGAAATTTATAGCTTGAAGTCCTTTCTTATGAAAGGGAGGATATATAAAATTGATGAATTAAGCTTCTCCCTTATAAAGATTTAAAAAGATTTAAAAGATTAAAAAAAAAAAAAATGGGATGGCCTGGGTGGCTCAGTCAGTTAAGCGTCTGACTTTGGCTCAGGTCATGATCTCACGGACTGTGAGTGAGCCCACATTGAGCTCTGTACTGATAGCTCAGAGCATGCAATCTGCTTGAGATTTTGTGTCTCCCCCTCTCTCTCTGTCCTTCCCCCGCTTGCACTCTGTCTCTCTCTCAAAAATAAATAAACATTAAAATTTTTTTAAATAAATAAAAGGATTAAAAAATGAGGTATTTAACCCTTAGGTAAAAATAAGAAAGGGAAAAAATAGAGTAGAACAGTATAATTTTTATATGAGCATTTTTCAGTAGAGAAAAATCAATGAAATAAAGAATCAGTTTTTTAAAGAAAACAATAGAATTTAAAACTTAAAGCTATAATATCAAGAAGTAAAGACTGATATCAGCAAGATGGAAAATAGGTAATTCCTGACTTTAAAATCTTTTACAGAAAAGCGACTAACAAATATGCATAGGTAAGATATTTTCTGAAGATCGCAGAACTCAGGTGTGAGACAGAAAAACACTCTTAAATAACAACAACAAAATAAGAAAAACCACACTAGAGAGGTCAGAGGAACACTTTTACTTTGATCACACCATCCTTCTCTCAGGTCTATGTAACACTATACCAAGTAGGTTCCCTGAGCTTACAGTTTCTCCAGTGGAAAAAAGAAAGCCCAAGGTGCCCATCTAATTATCCCAGAATACAAGGACATTTACCAGCAGGCCCACTTAGATGCTGCCTCAAAGGGATCACCGAGGGTATAAGCTAAAAACACAGAAAGGACACAGCCTTATAGCAATTAGCACTTCATATTACTGCTAGAGATGTCCCCTTAGCAGAGATCCAACCAGTGGCTCAAGTCCAGTGCACAGCAGAGCCAGTGGCCTTTTCAGGCCAAGCAATTTGATCAATAGTTCTATTAGGTTTGAGTCCCCACCCATTGGCTTGTCCCAACCATGGACCCATTCTAGAGACACATACACAAAAGTAAGCAAGTCACTGGGTCTGAATATTGCTGAGCACAGCCTCCAGGAAGCCTGAACAGTGATGCCAGGCAGCCATGTAGCACATATCACAGCCAGCCATGACAAGAATGCACATCAGTAGTTCCACAACACTGCTGTGAAAAGCTAGAAGAGGAAATGGCTTCCTCAAATTCACAGATACCAATGCAAAGATGCAAAGATCAGAAGGAATCAAGTAAATTTCTACAGTCAAAGGACACTAATAAGCTCTAATAACTGACCCTAAAGAAATACAGATCTTGGGGCACCTGGGTGGCTCAGTCGGTTAAGTGCCAACTTCAGCTCAGGTCACGATCTCACAGTTGTGGGTTCCAGCCCCACATCAGGCTCTGTGCTGACAACTCAGAGCCTGGAGCCTGCTTCAGATTCTGTGTCTCCCTCTCTCTGCCCCTCCCCTGCTCATGCTCTGTCTCTGTCTCTCAAAAAAATGAATAAATGTGTAAAAAAATAAAAAAAAAAAGAAATACAGATCTATGAGCTGTATAAAAAAATTCAGAATAATTTTTTAAAGAAATTCAATGAACTTTAAGAAACACAGATAGATGACTAAATGAAATTAGGAAAACAAGTCATGAACAAAAAGAGAAGTTTAACCACAAAAATAGAGACCATTAAAAAACAAATGAAAAACTCAAAAATCCTGGAGCTGAAGAAAACAATGACTGAAGAATTCAACAGAGAACTTCAACAGCAGAGTAAACAATGCAGAAGAAAAGATCAGTGAATTCCGACAAGTCAGCTGAAGTATCATCAGAGGAGAAAATAAAATTGTGAAGAAAGTCTATATGAATAACAGAATATCATTCTGCAAAATATCATTATGTTAAATTATTAAAAGAAACTGTCTATGCATTATTGAAGTTCCAAAAAGAGATGTGTGGAGAAAAGGGCAGAAAGCTTACTTATAGAAATGATGGCTGGGGGCACCTGGGTGGCTCAGTCGATTAAGCGTCCGACTTCGGCTCAGGTCATGATCTCACGGTCCATGGGTTCCAGCCCTGCGTCGGGTTCTGTGCTGGCAGCTCAGAGCCTGGAGCCTGTTTCAGATTCTGTGTCTCCCTCTCTCTCTGTTCCTCCCCTGCTCATGCTCTATCTCTCTCTGTCTCAAAAATAAAATAAAAACTATAAAAAAATTTTTTTTTAAAAGAAATGATGGCTGAAAACTTCCCAGATCTGGGGAGAGATTTGGACATCCAAGTTCATGGCGCTCATAAGTATACAAACAGTTCCAAATGAAAATTATCTATTCCAAGACAAACTAAAATAAAATTGTCTAAAGGGATGACTGGTGGCTTGGTCAATTGAGCATCTGATTTTGGCTCAGGCCAAACTCACAGATCGCGAGTTTGAGCCCCACACTGGGGTCTCTGTTATCAGTGCAGAGCCTGCTTCTGATCATCTGCCCCTTCTCTCTCTGCCCTCTCCCACTCTTGCATGCTGAAGCATGTGTGTGCTCTCTCTCTTAAAAATAAATACGCTTAAAAAAAACTTTCTAAAATGAAAGACAAAGAGGAAATTTTAAAAGCAGTGAGAAAAAAATTCATCACATACAAGGGAACTCCCATCAATTATTAACACATTTCTCAGGAGAAACCCTACAACCAAGAGAGACCAGAGTATATTTAAAGGGCTGAAAGAAAAAAAAAAAAAAAGAAACCTGCCAGCCAAGCAACACTTCACTCAGCAAAGCTGTCCTTCAGAAATGAAAGAGTTATGAAACCTTTCCAGGGCTATAAAAAAGATGAGGTAGTCCATCATCACCAGACCTGTTTTATAAGAAATGCTTAATGAAGTTCTTCAAACTGAAATGACAAGATGCTAATAAATAACATGAGAACACATTGAAAATAGAAAACACATGAAAAGAAAAATATATGGACAAATTCAGAATATTACAATATTATATTATGATGGTATGCTAACTCTAGTATAAAAGGTAAAGAATGAATAAAAGTATAAAAATAGTTATAGCTACAATAGTTTTAATTGATATACCATATAAAAATATGTAAATTGTGACAAAAATATAAAATATGGCAAAAAGATTATAAAAGAAGAGTTTTTGTATGTAATCAAAGTTAAGTTGTTATCAGCTTCCAATAGACTGTTATAACTATGTTTTATGTAAAGATCATGGCAATCACAAAGCAAAAACCTACTGCAGATATACAAAAGATAAATAAAAAGGAATCAAAATGAACCACCACAGAAAATTATCAATTCACAAAGGAAGACAGTAAGAGAGAAAGAAAGGAACAAAGGAATTACTTAAGAGCCAGCAAACGAATAATAAGATGGCATTACTAAATCTTACATATTGATAATTACTTTAACTGTTTATGGATTAAATTATCCAATCAAAAAAACATGGAGAGGCTAAGTGGATAATAAAGTAAGAATGAACTATTCATTGCCTATACAAGACTCACCTCAGTTTTAAGGAAACAAATAGGTGCAAAGTAAAGAGACGGAAAAAGATATTCCATGCAAATGTAAAAAAAAAAAAAAAGAGAGAGAGAGAGAGCTAAACTTCTGTCAGACAAAACAGACTTTAACTCAAAAGCTGTAATAGGAAACAAGGTAGGTCACATATAATAATAAAGCCATCAATTTATCAAGAGGATGTAACTATTATAAACACCCAACAATGGATTTCCTAATTATATAAAACAAATATAAATAGAACTAAAACAGCAAATAAACAATATAATAATTGCTGGGGACTTCAATATCTCATTTTTGACAATGAATAGATCACTCAGACAGAAAATGAAGAAATATCTGACTACAACTACACTTTAGACCAAATGGTTCTAAAAGACTTATACAGATTGTTCAATCCAACATTAGCAGAATACACATTCTTCTCAAGCATCCACAAAATATTCACCAGGATAGAGCACACAATAGATCACAATACAAGCCTTAACAAATTTAAAAATACTGAATTTACAATAGCCAAATTATGGAAGCAGCCCAAGTGTGCATCGACAGATGAGCAGATAAGGATGTATGTGGTAAACACACACACACACACACACACACACACACTCACACAAGAATATTATTCAGCAAAAAAAAAGAATTAAACACAAACACACACACATAAGAATATTATTCAGCCATAAAAAAGAATGAAATCTTGCCATTTACAACAATATGGATGGAGCTAGAGAGTATAATGCTAAGTGAAGTAAGTCAGTCAGAGAAAGACAAATACCATATGATTTCACTCATATGTAGAATTTAAGAAACAATAAACAAGCAAAGGAAGAAAAAAAGAAAGAGAGACAAACCAAGAACAGACTCTTAACTATAGAGAATATATTGATGGTTACTAGAGGAGAGGTGGCGGGGGGGGGATGGGTGAAATAGGTGAAGGAGATTAAAGATATACTTATTATGATGAGCAGTGACTAATGTAGAGAATTGCCAAATCACTATATTGTACACCAGAAACAAATATAACACTGTACGTTCACTATACTGGAATTAAAATTAAAAACTTAATAAAAAATAATAGTGCATATAGTACATGTGCATACATCCATTAACAAAAAAATAATGGATGGAATAGAACAATTTTAATTTCAGTTGTGATGAGATTGTTGGGTGTTGGTATATTTTTTAAGTTTATTCATTTATTTATATAATCTCCTTGGTCAATGTTGGGCTTGAACTCAGAACCTCGAAATCAAGAGTCACACACTCCTCTGACTTAGCCAGGTGCACAACTGGTGTTGATAAATTTTACTTATACACTTAGCACAGTGATAAACATTGGCTAAATTAAGTATGGATTGTATTTATGATAAAAATTGTATCCCCAAAATTTTTTTTTAATTTTGAAATCATTTCAAGACTCTTATGACCACAGTAGTATGATACTAAGAATCAGCAAGAAAAAGGCAGGAAAATTCACAAATACATGGAAGTTAAACAACAGCCTGCAGAACAATCAATTGGTCAAAGAAAAAATCAAAAGTGTAATAAAAANTTGGGGGAGGGGCAAAAAGTGAGGGAGAGAGAGAGAAGCCTAAGCAGGCTTCTCACTGTCAGTACAGAGCCTGAGGTGGGGCTCAGTCCCATGAACCATGAGATCATGACCTGAGCTGAAATCAAAAGTCAGATGTTCAACCGAATGAGCCATCCAGACACCCTTCTCTCTTATTATGACAGAGATAAAGAGGGACAGAAAGCGCATGCTCATGAGCAGGGGAGGGGAAGAGAGAGAGGGAGAGAGAGAATCCCAAACAAGATCTATGCTGTATGTGCAGAGCCCAACATGGGGCTCAATCTCACAATTGAGGCTCACGATTTGATTAAGAATACATTTAATCAAAGAGGTAAAAGAACTATGAGATCATAACCTGAGTTGAAACCAAGAGTCAGAATCCAACTGAGCTTACACAAAATAAATAAGAAAATTAAATTAAACTTTAAAAGTACATTTAATCAAAGAGGTAAAAGAACTGTATACTGATGACAATAAGAAATTGATAAAAGAAATACTGTTAAAATGTTCAAACTACCCAAAACCATCTATAGGTTCAATATAATTCCTACCAAAATTCCAATGAAAATTTTCACAGAAATCCTAAAATTTGTATGAAATGACAATAGACCCAAAGATTGCCAAAGCAATCTTGAAAGGAACAAAGCTGGTGGCATCACAGAACTGGAGGCCATGGAACAGAATAGGGAATCTAGAAAAACACACATACACACACACACGTAGCCAACTAACATTTTAAAAGGGTGCCAAGAATACTCAATGGGAAAAGAATAGTCTCTTTAGTATATGGTGATGGGAAAACTGGACTGCAAAAAAATGAAATTGGACCCCTATCTTGCACAACTCATAAGAATTAACTCAAAATGAATTAAAGATTTAAGTTTAAGACCTATAGGAAAATATAGTGGAAAAAGGTTCTCAACATCACCAATCTGGGAAATGCAAATCCCAAAACCACAATAAGATACCATATCGCACCTGTTAGAAGGGCTAATATAAAAAGACAAAAGATTACAAATGCCAGTAAGAATGTGGAGAAAAGGGAACCCTTGTTGATGGGAATGTAAAATGGTATAGCCACTATGGAAAACAGTTTGGAGTTTCCTCAAAAAAGTAACAGTAGAACTACCATATGATGCAGAAATCCCACTTCTGGGTATACAGCCAAGGGAAATGAAATGATTATCTCAGATAGACACCTACACCCCCATGTTCATTGGAAAACTGTTCAAAATAGTTACAATTTAGAAAAAAACATAAGTGTCCACTGATGGATAATGGATAAAGAAAAATGTGGTATATAGATACACAAACAGACACACACTAGAATATTGTTCAGTCATAAAAAGAAAGAAAATACTGTCATTTGGTTCAATGAAGATGAACCTTGAGGGCATTATAAGTGAAATAAGTCAGACTGAAGACAAATACTGTATTATCTCACTTATGTGTAAAATCTAAAAAAGGTGAAATCCTAGAAACAGTAAATAGACTAGTGGTTGTCAGAGACTAGAGTGTGAAGGAAAATAGAGGTATACAAAGTGTATAAATTTCCAGTTTATGATGAATAAGTTCTGGAGGTCTCACATTGAGTATCGTGACTATAGTTGATAATATTGTATTGTATACTTGAAAGTTCCTAAGAGAGTGTATCTTGAATGTTCTCACCACACACACAATAAAAGGTAATTAATTATATGATGTGATGGATGTGTTAACTAACCTTATCATGGTAATCATTTCGCAATATATACGTGTATCAAATCATCACGTTGTACACCTTAAATTTATACAATGTTATATGTCAATTATATCTCAATAAAGCTGGAAAAAAAAGAAAAAAGGAGAAAACACAAATTACAAATATCAAGAATGAATGGTGGAACATCATTATTCATATGACAGACATTAAAAAAGACAATAAGAATATTATGAACTGTATGATAATAAATTGACAATTTAGTTAAAATAGTCTAAATACTTTAAAAGACATAATTAACAAAAAACTCAAAAGATTTAGATAATGTGGTTTCCTATATTTAATTTAAATACTAAATTATTAATCAACAATCTTCCCATAAAGAAAATTCCAGGCTCAAATGGCTTCAATTGGTGAGTTCTATTAAACATGTAAGGAAGAAACAACATTAACCTTACGTGTACAAAATCTTCCAGAAAATAGAACAATTTATATGGCTAACTTTATTCTGATACCAAAACTCAGCAAAACCATTAAAAGAAAACTACAAACCAACTGATTTTGTTTAAGACTATGCTAAAACAACTAGCTATTGATGACAAAAAATGAACCTGAATTGTTATCTCACACTACACAAAAAATTAACTTGAAATGGATCATAGATCTTAATATAAAAAGCTAAAAGTATAAAACCTCTATACAAAAATATAGAAGAAAAAATTCACAATTTTGAAGTACACAAAACATTTTAGGACACAAAAAACACAAACTGTAAAAGAAAAAAAATTAATTATGCTTCATCAAATATTTTAAATTCTGTGTTTTTAAAAAACACCATAAAAAAAGTTATGGCAAATACCAGACTTGGAGAAGATAGTCACATTACGTATATATGACAAAAGCTTTTACCCAGGATATACTGAGAACTCTTGCAGCTCAATAAGAAGAAAACACTTCAGTTTAAAAAAAAAAAAAATGAAAAAAGATTTCAATGGATATTCAAAGAAGATAATGAATGACAAATAAGTATATGAAAAGATGCTCATCATCACTAACATCATTATTTACCGGAAAATAGATGATTAACTAATTAAAATTACAATGAGATGCCAACGAAATGCATAATAATGGCTAAAATTAAAAAGACAAATACAAATGTTGACAAAGATTTTGAAGTAATAAGAACTCTCAGAGATTGCTAGTGGGGATGCAAAATGGTATACAGACACTTTGAAAAACAGTTTATGATAAAACGAACCTAACACATACCATACTATCAGCCGTGCCACCCAAGAGAAATGAAAGTAAATGTCCAAACAAATATTTGTACATGATGTTCACAGCAGCTGTATTCATCACAAGAGCCCAAAACTAGAAAAAACTTAAAATGTGGTAGGCGCTATTGCTATTGATAAGGAATACAATTCAGAAAACAACAACAACAACAAAGCTACTAGTATGCACAACATGGGTGAATTTCAAAAGCATTATGCTAAGGGAAAGAAACTAGACATAAAAGAGTACCCACTATGTAAGTCCACTTAAATGAAACTAATCTATAATGATAGAAAGTAGAACTGTGGCTGTCTGGACCCAGGAGAAAGGGGATGAGGGTGGAGACAGGCAATGAAAATGTTGATACATTGATTGTGGTGGTGATTAAATGGTTATATACATTTGCCAAAATTTATTGATCCATACACAAAATGCATGCATATTTATTGTATGTAAATTATGCCAAAATGTTATTTTAAAATGTACTCTTGGGAAAGCAAACCCTTCCAGAAAATAGAATACTTCTTCACTCATTTATAAGACTAATACTATTTTGATATCAAAACTAGACAAAGGCTTTAAAGTCCCAAATACAGTCTCAAATACCTCAGTGGATGTTAATTATTAGCCTTCTATTATGAAAGTACAGTCCTAATCAACCAGATAGAGACACCTAGGTACTTGCAACAAGAGAAGGGAAGTTCTGCTGAAAGAAAATAGTAGTAAGAGTTTCCTAACACAGGTAATGTAAGGACACAAGTCTAAACCAAACTGACTCCATGACAGGCTTTAAGTTTCCCCTCTAAACTAGAAGGCCTAAGTTTCAGCTTCCCCGAAACTATCAGGCAGTTATACATTGCCCAAGGCAGGAGAAACCACCCTCCACATTACTAAGGGAGAGGCCTATAGATAGAAACCATAGATAAGACTCTGTTACCTAATGTTAAAGTTAACCCGTTAGTTGCCGAACAAGACCCTAGGCTCGCTCTGTAATTGGTTAAATTTAAAGGTACTCTAAATGTTGTAATTGGATCCCGCCAAAAGTAACGAATACTCTACACAATGTGTATGGTTAAACCCACTGTCAATGATGTTGAATAATTACGATTGGATCACTGTTCCCATGCCACAATTTCTGTAACTCCCCCGTCACAAACCCCATAAAGACCCTACTCTGCCTTTGTTCGGGGCTCACAGCACGGATCCACTGCGCTGGTAAAGTCTGTGAGCCCGAGCTCGAGCCCATAATAAAGCCCTTTGCCTTTGCATGCATGACTCGGTCTATCCGGTGGTCTCTGATCGTTGAAGATACTGCGATCTGGGTATAACAGTAACCTAATTTACTATTTTATCCTGAAGTCTGCCACATTTCTCCTTTAAAAAAAAATAATCATCTCCTAACCAATCTTCTGTATCCCTATTGGTAAGACCAAACATTGGTACTGATTGTGAAAAGCAAGGCCAATATACACCTGTAGCGTTTGGTAAAACACTTCCATAAATTCTCTCAAAATCAGAGTTCACTAAATCATGATTAATTAATAAATGAACTAAGTCAGTTAAAAGATTTATGATCTTATGACCTAATCCTTTTTGTGAGAAAATATCAGACATGTACAACAGTAGAGACTGTAACATAATAAACTCCCATCCATACATTTTCAAGATGATAAAATTCAAGATGTTGCTATTCTTGCCTTATCTTTTTTTTTCATGTTCTTTTAAAAGTAAATCTCAGACATCGTGTCACATTAGTCCTGCATACTTCAACATGATCTCTAAAAACTATGAATATTTTTAAGATATCTTTTTAAGATTATTTTTGTACCACGTGGAAACATGAGACTTTTCTCAACATACAAAGAAGTCTGGTTGAATTCTTGCCACCCTCTTTCAACATCATATATTTTTTTCAATTGCTGAAACCTACAGCAACTACATTATTAATAAAAAATATCTTTCAATGAACATTCTTTTCTATAAGGTTCATTAATTCCCTTTGGTGTATAGCTAGACATGTCATTTAAATATAGCATAAACCTCAATCTTTCTTGTTTTCACAAAAGAATGGAGAGAAATAAAAGTGGTCACTAATTCAATTCCCATATGGGCTACCCCTCCCAAAAAAAAAAAAAAAACTGGTCACCAAGTCCTACTCAAAGAAAAAAGTTATCCCATAGCTGCTTAAAATGGATATTCTATACCTACAAGAGTATACAGTGGGAGCAAAACCATATTCTACACAATGTAAAGAATACATTGAAAATCTTCAGTCTAGTGACTCAATGGGGGCATTCTCAGTAATTTATAGTCAAATATTCTTCGCCGTGATGAATCTGCAGATATCATCACATCACTTAACATCCATCCTACTAAATGATACAAGTTATAAAAATCCAGCACACTCTAACTGAAAACTGTACCTGATATATTTACTATGGCTGTTGCTTTGTTTCAGGAATAGGGGATTGTATTTTAGTGATGCCATAAGTTGTGCCAGAGTTGATTTGCTAAGTTCCTTAAAACTAAGCCCTAAGATCTTAAAAACAAGTAAAGGGATCTTCTTCCATGAAACAGATTTTCCTAGCTAACCAAATAATAATAATTTGCTATATTGAAAAAGATATATTAGACATACCCTGTGTTGCTGTTTGGGGAAAAGGGAATAGAGGAAACTGACCCATTAATCAACTGGACATGGATAGATACCTGATTTTCAGTTTGTCAAATAACATTGTTAAGTGGAAGGATTTTTTCTGGCTCTCAATATAAAGCATTTTGTAGATTCCCCACCTCCTCATTTTTAGCAGTCACATTATCAAACAAGAATTAGTTGTGAAATAAAGTTACTCCAAACCATATAAATCTTAAAAGGTAAATTCATATTCTATTTCTCTTTCACAGTCTTCCACATAAGGTACAAACCATTCATCTTACGAAGAATTAAAAGGAATTACCTAAGAGGCCAAAAACAACAAAAAGGAGTGTATGAAGTCTGACAGGAGGTCAGTTAGAATCTTCATCTTAATAAAAAACACAAAGAAAGATAAACCTTAACCTCAGCTATTAAGTACATACAAGAATGAGCCTTACAAGGCATATGTTGACACTGACTAACTTGTGACTCTATGTGGTAATGGTGCTTTCATACACACATTGTTTATCCACTGTATGTTACTTGTCCTAACCTTTCAATGTAATTGAATCTAACAGAACCTATTAAATTCAGTCTGGTTGCATAAGATTATGACAGTCATTAATGAGCCAGATTTTTAAGTGCGTTGAAGATAAACTGACTGGTTCAGAAGGCTTTGCCTTTTTGTTCTGCTGTTTATTGCAATGGAAACTAGAAGACCAATATTTTTTGGACTTCATTAAAAGTGTAATACTGACTTTTCCTCATGTCTGAATCAAGTTAGGTTTCAACTTGCTAGTCATTTGCCTTTACACATAAATCAACACTAATTTGGTAAACTTTAAATTGCAATCTTCAAAATAATGCAACAGACTGACTCAATTTCACTCTCAATTTTGAAACAAAAAACAAAAAACAAAAAAGGTAAACTACAGATTTCTCACGAATGACCTCTGAGGCAAGTGTATAATAAACATTCATTTTTATTTGTTCTTCTTTTCCCCCACTTCTCTACCAAAAAAGCAGACTGTAAAACTTAAATCATACAAATGTCAGGAGTTTCTGCAAATAGGCTGCTTATTTTACTTAAAAATGTTTGACTATCTTTTTAAAGTTTTCAAATTTCTCTCCTTCCACATGAACAGGCTTTAACATTTACTACTGCCTGCTGCTTGAAATAAAGAAAGTAAGGATTTTACTGCTATGTTTATGTATAAGGGGGGGCAGCCATAGGACAGTTTAGGACAAAGATTTATTTAAAGCAAATATTAAAAACTCTAATTCCTCTTAAAAAGTGATGAGAATGATGTCTCACCACTCTTTGTAACCTCAGTTTTGAGTGTGTGTGTGTGTGTGTGTGTGTTTTCAATGACATACAAGTACACCTGAAAACACAAGTTACACAGCATTGACTGCACAAACTTTATGTCTGGAAAAGGTATGTTCACAGCTGTATGAAGAGTGAAAAGTCAGAGTAGACTTTATGGTAGCAGTGTCAATAGTGATTTTAAAATATATAGGTATTGTCACATAAGGAAAAGACAGATTACTAAAACAATTTAACTTGGAGGAACTAGGTGATGAACAGACCACGCTAAAGATAAATTATTTCAAATATATATAACAAAATTTACGTGTGATGCATTCACCACTCTAAAAATAGGGGTCATTGAATGATAAAGATTATTTAACAAGTCTCCAGTTCTTAAGATGATTTATCTCAACACCTCAAATGGTAACATTCTCTGTTGAAATCAGGCAAAAAGGCAGTAAAATATGGTTGAACACAGGCGTTCCACACGGTAGTTATGAGTTGTGCAAAAGAGTGGAGTTCTAAAATTTATTTTGATTTTCTTAAACTCACTCACTTGTGACCAATCTCATGTGCAATGGTAAAAGCTGAACCCAGGCCAATGTCTTCATTAATGCTGCAGCTCCTTTCAGGCTCACACATTCCAGCCACAGAGGCCAAGCCTGAATAAACAGAAGGAGACACAAAGGGTCAAGCCAAGGTGTTTCAGTCTTAAAAAGCCCATACTTATAAATGCCTGGATTCTTTTTAATAACCTCCATGCACAGAAGGAGCAGTTGGCAAAAGGTTAACTTTCTAGTCATTTGCAAAATCACTGGGGGGAGTTTCACTTTGCCGGCTAGACATTAATATTTTTTGAACTGCAGTCAGTGCTGGAAAATGTCTAGACTAGGGGTTAGATTTATAAATTTTACTTCTGGTAACTTGGGACCACCTAGTAACTTGAGCCAGAAGAGGGAATTCAAGAAAGCATTTCTATTTTAACATTCTTTAGGCTGCAGAAAGCAAAATATATCCACATTATTTTTCTAAAGAGATCTGTTTAAGTTTAGTGGGTTCATAAAAATATACAAGCAACTTTCTAGTTACCAAAAAAAGGGAATCCCAAATAGATTTTTTACATGACATTTTTTTATAAAAGCAGAAATGAATGATTCAAAACAGAAAAAGGAGAACTGTTAAAAATACGTTTTGCATTTTTTTAAATCTTTTGAAATTAGTCCTGGTAGTGATGCAACAATTTCTTTTGGTATTTTAATGGAAAGCAAGTCATTCACACATTCAGTGTATTTATCCCCTCTCCCATCCCCCTTCAACGCATTAGTTTTACTAATAAAGCAAAAACTACAGTGTTAACTTGCTGATTTTAGTGAAATGTGATGTTTCCAAGGTATTCCTCCCTTGGGAATTTTGGCTTGTAAAAGCTTTCATATTTACTTCCAAATAAATATCATGCCCTGTGAATTAGTACATAATTTTAAAACAGTGCTTAGAAAAAAAGAATTTTTGTGTGAAAGATAAAATGTCATGTATTATAAAGAAACAGATGCCAAATCATATTTAACACATATAGAGATGAAAGCTATTTAGAAGAAATTGAAGGAAAAGTGGGAAAAACATTTTATATGTTAGTAGTCTACTATCATTACCCAAATAATAATTATCTTCCCACAAAAAGTGATTCTAATTCAATTCAATGAATATTTATTGACTGCAATAAACAATGTTCTATGTTAGGTACAATTTCCCAGCTACACTAATTTGGAACAGTAAAAGCTATTTAGTTAATATTTTTACTGACAAGAAAGCTCTAGAAATTGTTTCTCTGTACCTTTTAATATAAAATATGAACATAATAGGCACACTGAAACAAAGTTGAGGTCAGTGTTAGATTGCCTAATAGACCGTTTGCTTTTCCTACTGTTTAATGTGGAAGGAGCAAGAGTTGGGGAAGAAGTTGATTTCTGCCTCTCTGAGTTATTATAAATACTAATGTTATCTTGTAGTGCCCTTCCATTGACTTAGAAATCTTGTGACCTAAAGAAGAGGAAGGAAAAAGAGGGACTAGTTGGGGCAAGGTGACTTGATTTTTATTAATCAAAAATATTTACTGAATGTTACTTCCAAATTCCATTGAGAGAAAGAGAGAGAAGAAGGAAAGAATCAAAAAAAACAAAACAAAAAAAAAGGTTGCAGTAATAGATTATGTGGCTTTAAGCTACTGAGTTCAATATCATCCATGATACGAGAAGAACAAAGTCACATTGTTTGAATTATGTTTCTGTTTTGAGCTTTATGAAATTTGGCTAAAAAACAATTACAAAGAATAATTATTGTTAAATTAACATTTCTTCTATTTTCCAAAATATATTATTCCATGGGTTAGCTTTTTGTTTGTTGTTATAGTGGTTGTTTGGTATATGCTGTGTGGTAATATTTTTCTCAGTGACTCCCCAAGGGGTATTTGTAAGCACAGATTTACTTCTGTATCTGATTGAAAATTAACTTAGCTATTCTACTAAAAGAACATCTTTGGAAAGAAAATATTTGGGAAATAACTACTAGTTGAAAATATAGAGCTAAATCTTAACTGAAATAAAATAATTTAGATGTTCTTTTCACAACCCCTACAACTTTCTGTATTCCTATAAAATCAAAGTTGTCAAACTTCTTACGTGTGATTGTGTTAATAGGGGTTTGATTACTATATGGGTCATTTAGATTTCCTCAGTTTGATGGCCACAGTTTGCACCCTTAAATCTACTTAGCCATGTTACAATTGGTCATCAGAGGTACTAAGCAAGGTAAAATATCCAAGTATTGGCATAAAACCAACATTAAAGTTGTCAAGAATAACCACCCAAACAGAAAAAACCTGATAAATTCTGTACTAATAATTTATTTTCCACATATGAACATCAATACATGTAAATATATGCACTCAGTTTTTACCATGCCATAATACAAAAGATAAATTATAATGGTTTATAATTTGAAAAATAATTTATACTGAGTTTGAAAATTCATTGACATGTACTAAAGTATTATTGCATTCATTTGGGAAATTAATAAACTATAAAAGTTGGAATGCATATTTCGGGGAAAAAAAAAGAGATGTAGGATAGAAAGCTATCTTGAATCTACTTTGGTAAAAATAACAACAAAAGTACAGGCAGTGTTACTACTATTATCCTAATGAAGAACATATCTCAGTGTAAATAATCTACCTTCAAAAAGCAGAATAGAAAGTGTATATATACACACATATGTATATCCTCAGAATATACATATACTAGAAAAATATAAGCTCTAGCTTTGAAGCTTAGTGGCCATTGAATCCAAAATTGATAAAGCACTTTGTAAATGTTTTATAGAATTCGAACAAGAATAGAGTGGTTAGGTTAAACAATAAGTAATAATACCAGTGCATTTTATAGTACTTCTTTAGTAAACATCCTTCTTTAAAAGATCTTAACAATATCCCTGTGCATAAGGGAAGATACTGCTCCTACTTCATAGATAAGGAAATTGAGGAACAAAGTCCTAAATAAAGAGTAAAGGGTAATGCAATGAAACTGTCAAAGCCAGTTGTTAGTTTCCTGTTTGGGGCCCTTTCCAATGAATTAAGTTGCCTATTAACCTAAAAATCTAAATCTTTTTGGTGTGAGACCTCTAAGGAAATACAGCTCTTTCCCTAAAAGCCTAATGGCTTTTTAACTAGCAAGCTTCTCCACTATAAATACTCATCACTGGTTAATAGAGATTTCTTTACCCTTAAATCCTGAGGGAAATGGGGTAGGAGAAGAGTGGAAAGGCAGATAAAAATCAAGACAAATTTTAGTCTCTAAACAGGTGACATTCCAAGCTCTCTAGGAAACTGGGTAGCACCTTTTCTCCCACCTCTGCTTAAATTTGATCTTCCTGAAATTCTTATGAGGGGCAGAGGAATAGATTTCATAATTGTTCCTTTACAGACAAGAAAATTGAGACTTGTCATAGAGAAAGTAGAAAATTCACCTTCAGCTGAATTTACAGACTTTTATGTCTGTAAAAAGTCGCTATGACACTAAAAATTTATCATAGAAAAAAAAAAGCCCGTGCTTAAAAATAAAGTCTACTTGAAAGCTATCATTTTCCTCCACTTACATTTGCAGTTAACTTTTAACCAGAATGAAGTTACACTCTGCAACAAATGGTAATTTTTTAAATTCTAAAATACTACAGAAATGCTTTTCAAAAAAACAAATATCTGAGGAGCAAAATAATGATACTCCTGTTCTCTCTCTCCCTCTCTCTCTCTCTCCCTCCCTCCCACTCATTTTATTGTTGTTCAGGTGCTGAAAATTTCTAATATCTTAATTTACAGGGGTATACTTATTCCACTAAATTGCACCAAAAGAAGTATATTAAGAACACAACATCTCTCCTTTAAGTATCTCCCCAGTTTACCCCCTTTCCTCTCCTAGCCTGGTATTTGAAGATATTGCTTGCTTTCCTTTGCTCTCAAATTCCTTGGTATTTTTGGAAAATACATTATAGAGTGGTAACTTTTGATTCAACATGATTGTTTGAAGATTTAGAAACACCTTCTAAGTTGTTTTTAATCATCATTCTACTTGTTTCCTAGTAAATGACATACCACAAAGATCAAGTTTTTAACAATTTATGGGAGTAATTTCAGATGTGTCAGAAAGGAAAATGACCAAATTAGTGATTATGTGTAAAGCTGAAAAGACAATCTGAACTATCTTCCCTTCATAAAAAAAAAACAACAAAAAACAAACTTACCCAATGTTCCACAGGGCTTATTTTTATAAGTGCAGATATCATATCTATAGAGGAGAAAAAAGAGAGGTGAAATTTGTAATCTGATCAAATTTGTAAAATATTTTCGTATATTCATCACATTTCTTTTTTGGAGCTCTGGATTGTCAGACCACAATCAGTGCAATTATGAGCAGCCAGCTGGAGTGTCGGCATTTTCAGCACTCTGGGGGACACACCGGCTGCACTACACTCGCAGCCTCTGGCTGCAAGCCAATGGGACACCTGCCAGTAAGAAAGAAAGGTTAAAGTGGATTTCTGTAATTGCAAGTTCCAGAAAACCATCTACCATACTGTTTTGAAGCTAGAATAGCTTGTCTGCAGATTGCTACTGCTTCTACAAAAAGGCAAACGGGTAGCTTTTTATCCCCAGTCTCTTTGAACCTGCCGGAATATTTTTTTTCTTAAATTATAGCCACAGACTGTGTTTTATACTTCTGAGCTATAAGAACTATCTGGAGATCCTCAACTCTAACACAGGTTCTTGTTTTAAAAATATTAGCCCAATACAGCAATGGGAATAAACTTGATATCACATAGTTTTCATACTTGTATATCAACATCTTAGCATGTTTAAAATATAAGTATTTTTAAGTGAATTTGCAAATACTTAAACAAATGGCTCAACAGAAACTTTCCTAATGTTGGCTGGACTTACTCTAATGCTATAGTGCATTATAACTCAATAGAAAATATTAAGTCCATAGGTAATGTTGCATATTTTAAAATACATTACATTTAGAAAGCTAAATCAATACTGATGTGAACACCTATTCTAAGCATTTTATAATATTCTTGTAAACTAATCTTTAAAACCAAACCATTCAATTTTAAAGTGAGAATAAAAATTAAATTTAAAAACACTGATCATTTTTATTAGCCTATGTTTTATGCTAGAAATGAAAAGCTTTTCAGGTAAAATATAAAATTTCACAAACTATAGGAAAATCCAAGTTATAAAAGTTCTTTGATTACACATAAATAATAGTCTATATTACTGAGGAAAGGGATAATAATTAATCCCTTGTTGTTCACCAGATTGAAATGTATTTTCAAGAAACAAATATCACAACCAGCATACGACTATACTGTTGAACTCAAAAACCCTAGAAATTCCCTTTGCTTATTTTTAGAATTTCAAACTCTTCATCTTGTACACTGTACATTTGGGGAAAAGGATTTCTTCTCTAGCATAGCTTTCTCTTCTGATCATTCACATACTCATCTCCCCCTTGTCTTGTAATTGGTAAAACATGGGATTGCAGTTATTTGTACATTCTTGATATCTGCATCTATACGATATAAAAAGGGTGCTTGGTGTATTTACCAAAGCACCAGAAAGTATATTCTCAGTGTCACAATCTACCTCGTGATCATACCGTGCAATGCCTATGATGTTACATAGACATAACCCATACCAGGAGTCTTCAAGAAAACGTAAACAAAGATTTTTCATAAGTAATGCATATATAAATGCCTATGTTGAATCTATGTCCAAATGCTCAACCTCCATATATTCCCTTTCCTAATGCAAGCACCTGCAAGCAACCAGTTTTCCTTTCATAATTGCTCTGTTTCTATTTTACAAAAAAGAAAGCATATGTCCCGCTCATCCCAAATAATATTATGGTGCATTGCCTCCTGGGTATAAAAGTCTCAAAGAATATACACAAATAGATAATTCAAGAATGCATTCATCCTGGGGTCCATCATTATGAATGAAGCAAGAAAAAGGAAGTGGATATAGTCAGAATTCAGAAGTGAGATGGTTTGCATGGAAAAAAAACATTTCATCTTATTTTTATTTTTCAATGTTTATTTATTTATTTTGAGAGAGAGATGGAGAATGTGAGTGGGGAAGGGCAAACAGAGGGAGAGAGAATCCCAAGCAGGCTCCTCACTGACAGGGTGAAGCCTGACACAGGGATAGAACTCATGAAACATAAGATCATGACCTGAGTCAAAACCAAGAGCTGGCCGTTTAACCGACTGAACCACCGAGGTGATCCTAGATAGTAACTTTAAAATTTGCAAAGTGGTATGCTATCTTTCCAAATTATTTTAGGAGGCAAATTCAGCAAAAATTTTGAAGATCAGAGGTAAATACAATTTCCATTCCCTCCTCATAGCAGTCCTTTCTCATCTTCTCTCATTGTTCTCATTTTGCATATACCTCTTATATTACACTCATGATGAAAATTATTTCATTCTATAATGACTGCCCAAAATACCCACATAAGGCTAAAACTATCAACAAATAATTCAAGCTAAAGCGTCTTAGACTAAGATCAATCTATTTGCATTTTCTTCAGTTTTTCCCAATCTTCTAACATACCTATAGAATTCTCTACATGATACAGGAAAAAGACATACCATTTCCTTGTGTCTTTTGCATTCACTTCATGCTGTAACCTTCTCTAGTCTATATTCACCAAGAACAATTATGATCTATGTATTTCCTTTAATACCAAGTGCTGAAAAGCAACATTTTTATTTTTATTTTCTCATATATGGATTTGCTAAGGACATATTATGTGTCCAAGTATATTGCCACATACTAGGACCTAAAGTTGGGTAGTTTGGTACAGCCGCTCTGGAAAACAGCGTGGAGGTTCCTCATAAAATTAAAAATAGAACTACCCTATGACCCAGCAATTTACCCAAGGGATACAGGGATACAGGAGTGCTGATGCATGGGGCACATGTAACCCCATGTTCATAGCAGCACTTTCAACAATAGTCAAGTCATGGAAAGAGCCCAAATGTCCATCAACTGACAAATGGATCAAGAAGATGTGGTTTATATATACAATGGAATACTACTTGGCAATGAGAAAGAATGAAATCTTGCCATTTGCAGCAACATGGATAGAACTGGAGGGTATTATGTTAAGCGAAATAAGTAGTCAGAGAAAGCCAGATACCATATGTTTTCACTTATATGTGGATCTTGAGAAACTTAACAGAAGTCCATGGGGGAAGGGAAGGGGAAAAAGATAGTTACAGAGAAGGAGGGAGGCAAACAGTTTAAGAGACTCCTAAATATAGAGAACAAACTGAAGGTTGATCGAGGAAAGGGGAAAGTGAGTAATGAGCATTGAAGAGGATACTTGTTGGGATGAGCACAGGGTGATGTATGGAAGCCAATACCTTATATTAAAAATAAATAAAATTAATTAATTAAAACTAAAAAAATAATTAAAATAACATTGATTTAAGTGAAAAAAATAAAGTTGGGTAAGTTAACTGTGGTCTATTTGGGAAAAGTCATATAAGTAGGTAAGTTACAGCAATGTGGAAAGATGCTTAAATAAAATAAGTGTAAAAAAAGTTAAACTTACATCCAGTGGAGCCAATACTTGATAGCTGTTATAATGATGACTATTGCTATAGTCAAGTTATATATAAAATACTATGANAAAAAAAAAGATTCACAAAGGATTTAACATCTGAAACAGATTTTAAATATATAATCAGATAAAATAGAAAAAATAAAGGCATTCCAGGCAGAGAATAGAATAATCAAAGGAACAGAATCTGGAAAGGGTATGGCATGTGCAGTAAACTGTAAGTCCAGGGAGGCTGAAACACTGAATGTGTAGGATAAAACATCGAAAAATTAGTTTAGACAGTTCCTGTTGGGGGAACAGATTATTAAGTGCCTTGAATACCAAACTAGTTTTTTTTTTTTCCTAGAGAACTTAGAAAATAGTTCTCATAGCTAAAAAAAATATATTTATATAAGTGTGTATACAGATAAAAATCTGGGAGGCTAACCGTGGTTATCCACAGAAGAAATGGGAGAGTACAGAGATTATAAAGATTTTTACTCTGCTGTACACATTTCTGTATAACTAACATTTAATCAGAAGGTGTTCCACCTATGCCTGTCTCTAATAACCAACACAAGAGATCATGGAAAATAAGCCTAATGGATGTTAAATAGATGTTGAAAAAGATGTTTTTCAATGAAGAACAAATATTAGTGATGTTCCAGATTATGTCGATTGGTCAAAATATTTCAGAAACACTCCCTTGGTCTGCATGAACACATACAATGCAGCAAATTTGCAGGCTGTACACTTAATGTAAAGCACCTGGTATTTGTGTTGTGTGTCTAATCATTGCTTGAAGGATTGTGTCGGTAAGTAGTGGAATTCTGTAGCGGAATTCTGTCGCTAAAATGGGCTTATGTACTAAATGAGTGCATTTTTCATGGAAAATGTTATGAAAGCACCTAAATAACTGAGAGCTGGAATGTAATCAACTTATAAAACAAGGAATAGGAACTATTTTGTAATTCCATGTTTGTTTAATACATATTTGTATGCTTAGTGGCATTTGCTCTAAAACCTCCCTTCATTATAACTGATAACACTCACTCAATGAACCAAAAGAGTATGCATGACCATATTATCTTAGGTCAGCTTTGAAACAATAAAAACCCATGACTGATGAAAGGAAAAGGTGATTCTTATGATAATAAGAAAAATAATTCATATATGGCCATATCTACCATGATACACACTTTTAAAAGATTTCTCTTCTTTAGGTTATTATTATAATTTAAGCAGAAGGAAGACTTCAGCCATGGATTTAAAAACATTACACAGTTTGAGTCACAAATTACATAATATAGAATCAAGTTGTTTTTATATAAAAATCGAGAATGATAATCTAAAAGACCTAGTTTCTATTCAAGGTAAACTTCCTCAACTATGCTGAATTTCCATTTCAATGGAGAATTGACTAATAAACCTTTCCATACCTTGATTGTATGTGCTTGCTCAATATTGTATTACTTGTACATAACAAAATGTTCATTGTAAGTTCAAGGTAATCATTTGAGACATTAAAAAAATTAAAAATTGCATTAATTCAGTTACTTTCATATTTTTGTAAATGTACTATTCTTCTACATTTTACCTTTTAAAATTTCTTTTATGTGTGTGTTATTTCTTATTCCACCCATTCTCTCATTACTATTTTCCCTTCTTTTCCATGTATAAATGTCTGAGCTTTTCCCTTCCTACAAACTATTCTCTTTGCCAACAGTCCCACATTTCTGCAGATGGAAAGAATCTTGCAAAGTTAACTAATTCAAGTTATACTATACTTAAACCGTGATTTGCCAAATTAGACCAAGAATGAACCAGCTTATTTCAATCTTCTCAAGTATTACCATTATCATCATTTTTCAACATTATGTTACAATAATTCTCACAAACTTCTCCTTGCACCTCCTTTTTTTCTCCTGGATTTCTCATCTTTACCATGCATCATGTTAACTTCATATCCTATCAGCTTCTCTGACATGTTATGGTTTTGCCTTATCTTCTTTCAAACATGAATCACCTCAGGGAAAACTACAAAGAAAAACAATGCAAGGAGTTTTGCTTAATCACAAAGATGTAACTGGCGTGCTTTTCAAGGCATTTTGCTGCCAGACAAAGTGAAGAAATGAGAGACTGAGGAAAAGAAAAGGAGTTCCCCATTCCCTAATCTCACCATCCTTTAAACAAATCAATCTTCACCAACAAAGCAGCAGCAGGAGCCCTTAAACTTAGGCCTTTGGTTGAAACTACAGGCGAAGCTAAGAAGTACAGTGGGTTCCTAAAAAGGGACAGAAAAGTTGGAACATGACTACAGAATGTTCTCTGGATTCTGAATTTGGATAGAATAACAACACCTTATCATTGTGGCACTTGTTTTGTTTCCTTTCCATGAAAGAATAATAAAGGCCTCAGGGCAGATGAAAAAGAGCTAAGAAATGTGATCTTAGGGAGTCTACATTAACACCAGGCAGCTAAATCCTGCTCTAGGATGAGTAGATGAATGCATACACTGTCATCCCATTACCCTGTGTTCATAAGGGATAACTGATTGAGCAAAATCAACAACACAGAGGTTGGCTGAATATCTGTTACTGAAACACTGGTACACTTTTCTGCTGTGGATACTTTCAATTCTTTAATCTCCTAATTACTTTTGGCTAGGCAAGGCTATCAAAAGAAATTGACCAAAATGTATGATTAAGTTCCATTTTTAAGGTCTGCAAAATATAGCACTACCTTACAATGATGAAATACCTGGATGGGTTCTTAAAAACCGTTTCCAAAAACTACATTCCATTCTTATGTAAGAGAAACACTCATTGCAAAGAAGCATTCCTCTCAAGGATTTAGGTTTGAAAATGGAATGAATCAGAATCTAAACCCTGAGTCTCATTTGTTTAACACTGAGTCACGGACTTATTTTCAAACAAAATGTCCTATGTACTGTGTTGTTTCATTTAGTTCTCTTAGATATGGTGGGGAAAGCCAAGTGATATTGACACAACACTTGTCTGTTGTTGTTTTTTTTTATGTTTATTCAATGTTTATTTTTTAGAGGGAGAGCAAGAGTATGAGCAGGGGAGGGGCAGAGAGAGGGAGCCAGAAGACCTGAAACAGGCTCTGAACTGTCAGCGCAGAGACTGACGTGGGGCTGGAACTCACAAACCATGAGATCGTGACCTGGGTTGAAGTCGGACACTTAGCCAACTGAGCAACCCAGGTGCCTCCTTGTCTGCTCTCTTTACATGCACTGAGGCACCAGCAATATAAAATTGACTGCAGTTACAAAGGCAACTGTAATAAAATAATGGAGAGAAAACATAATTTTAACCCAGTGTATGCAAGAATGTACTAACACTCTTTATGACAAGTTAAAAAGATTCTAAGATCACTTGCCTTATTTTGGGCTGCTATAACAGAATACCATAGACTAGATGGTTTAAATGACAGACATTTGTTTCTCACAGTTCTGGAGGCTAGGAAGTTCAAAATCAAGGTGACAGCAGGTTTGGTGTCTGGTGAGATCCCAATTCTTAGCTTGTAGACAGCAAGCTTCCCCTTGTGTGTTCACATGGTCTTTCATTGGTACTTACTCATGAAGAGAGAAAAAGCTCTGGTGTCTCTTCCCCTTCTGATAAGGGCACTAATTCCATCATGCAGGGCCCACCCTCGTAACCTCATCTCAACCCAATGACCTCCAAAGGGCCCCATCTCCATACCAACCCATTGAAGATTAAAACATCAACACTGGAGTTTGGGGGAGGGAAAACAAACATTCAGTTCATAACATTTCACCCTTACCATGCTCCCCAAATTTATGTCCTTCTCAACAAAAAAATACATTCATTCCCTCAACAGGCCCAAGGTCTTAACTCATTCCAATATTTAATTAAAAATTAAAGTCCACAGTCTCATCTAAATATCATCTAAAGAAGATATGGGTGAGACTCTAAGTACAATTCATCCTGAGGGAAAAAAGCTCCTTTTTAGTTATGAACCTGTGAAACCAGAAAAGCTATGTGTTGCCAAAACAGAATGGTGAGATAGGCATAGGGTAGATGTTCCCATTCCAAAAAGGAGAAATCAGAAGAAAGAAAGAGGTAATGGATCCCAAGTAAGATTCCAAACAGAGTCCCAAAACCTGCCACAGAAAATGCCAATAGACTTAAGGCTTGAGAATAATACAGGTCTAGGCTCTACTCTCTGGAACCACTGGGGCAGAAGCATCATCCATGATTTCACATCCATGGCTCCACCGCTTAAGCTTAGCAGAGTGCTATTCACAAGGCTCTCTGTAAGGGTCCTGCCCACTCTGCTGTTTATGAAGGCCTTCTTATGCACCTCTTGCAGGGCAGTGGTTTCTTTCCTTTGAAACCAAGATGGAGGCAGTTTTGCTACCCAGGCCTTGCACTCTGGGCCTGTGGTAGAAGTAGCAGCCCAGATGATCTCTGAATTGCCTTTGGGGTTCTTCTTCCCTTTTCTTGAAGGATAATGCATGTTCACAGCCATCCTTTGTTCCCTCCTATTTTCTTGGTTTCTTTTAGTTCCAGCTGTTAGCATACTCATTTCTATCTATTGCTAGCTCTGTTGAGATGGATGATTACTCTGTAGCTCACAGCCACCCTAACCTCATTATTGAATGGCCAGTCAGCCATACCTTAGTGTTCTCTTCTGAACATATTCCTCAACTGTTGCAATGTATACAGGCTTAAAATTTTCCAAATCTTTAGATTCTAGTTCCTTTTTGCTTAGCAATTCCTTCTTCATTTCTGTTCCCTTTTTGCATTTTACTATAAGCAGTTAGGAGGAACCAACGTGATCCTTTATCATTCTGTTTAGAAATCTCCTCAGTTAAATACCCAATTTCATTGCCCACAAGTTCCACCTTCCACAAAACACTAGAACATGAGCATAATTCAACTATCAGATAACAAAGCATATTCTTCACTATCTGATAACAAAGATCTCCTCCTCTTCACTACCCAATAACATATGCTTCATTTATGATCCACATGTCATCAAAATGGCCTTTATCATTCACATTTCTACCAAAAATCTGTTCACAATAAGTTGTGTATTCTATTAAAAAGTGGAAACTTCCTTTACAACTCTGGTCATTTCCTCCTGAAGTCTCACCAGAATTGCCTTTAAGCATCCCTTCATGGCAAACTTGGCTTCTTTTAGCCTGACTTCCAAAATCTTTCAGTCTCTACTCACTACCCAGTTCTAAAGCTTTCATATATTTAGGTATTTGTTATAGCAGCATACCACTTCTCAGTACCAACTGCTAAATTACTCACCTTGTAGACTGGGTGGCTTAAGCAACAAATATCTATTTCTCATAGTTCTGGATGCTGAGAAGTCCAAGGCCAAGATGCTGGCAGACTCGGTGTTGTTGAGAGCCCTCTTCCTAACTTGCACGCAGCCACCTTCCTGCTATCTCCTCACCTGGTGGAGAGAGACCTCTGGTCTTGTCCCTGCCTTATAAAAGCACAGTAGTCTCACGATGGGGATTCCACTCTTATGACCTCATCTAAATCTAATTACCTCCTAAAGACCTACCTCCTAATGCCAACACATTAGGAGTTAAAGTTTCAACATATGAATTTTAGGGGAACACAAACATTCAGCCCATAATACCACTTTATTTTCATTATTTTTTTAAGTAAGCTCTATGCTCAGTATAGGGCTTGAACTCATGACCCCAAGATATGTTCTACCAACTGAGCCCGCCAGGCAACCCCCTTAACATCACTTTACTTACTTTGTTTTTTTTTTATTATTTTTTATTTTTTTTTAATAGTTTATTGTCAAATTAGTTTCCACATAACACTCAGTGCTCATCCCCACAAGTGTCCTCCTCCATGCCCATCCCCCCCTCCCCCCACATCCATCAGTCCTCAGTTTTTGTCAGCATTCAAGAGTCTCTCATGGTTTGCTTCTCTCCCTTTCCCCCACCATTTCTGCCCTTCTTCTCCCCCTTGTTCCTCCGTCAAGTTCCTCCTAATCCTCCTATACGTGCAAACATATGATATTTGTCCTTCTCTGCCTGACTTATTTCGCTCAGCATAACACCCTCAAGGTCCATCCATGTTGCTACACATGGCCAGATTTCATTGTTTCTCATTGCCATGTAGTATTCCATGGTATAGATAAACCACATCTTCTTGATCCATTCATCTGTGGATGGACACTTAGGCTCTTTCCATGTTTTAGCTATTGTGGAGAGTGCTGCTATGAACATTGGGGTACATGTGCTCCTATGCATCAGCATTTCTGTATCCCTTGGGTAAATTCCTAGCAGTGCTATTGCTGGGTCATAGGGGAGTTCTATTGTTAGTTTCCTGAGGAACCTCCACACTGTTTTCCAGATGGGCTGTAACACCACTTTAAATAAACAATTTGTTGGGTTTATGTACCTCCTTTCACAGGTTATGTCTTTGATAATATTCATCCCATTATCTAAATGACATGAATTATCTCAGGAAAGTTACTCACTTATATTTTCAAATGCCTAAAATCTAAGACTAACCACATATATACTATCTGCTGAAGCGACACATTATAATTATTATTATGATGTGAACATTTTACATGATAGTTCTCACAGCTGTGTCATGATTGTTGCCTAAATAATATTAGACACCTTTAGCTACTAATTCCTATTATAAGTCAGAGGCTGCCACTGTTTTTGCCCAGGGAATAATGAAAGGTTTACCATTAGTTTATTAAATATCTCTATGGCTATTTGCATCATAATATGAATTTTCCATTCATTCTAATACAGTGTTTCTATTGGGAGGCACAGAGATAATTAGCTAGGAACACCTTCTTCTCTTCCAAAATTGTCCTCAAACCATTGCAAAATACTGATCTAGCTGACAAGATTGAGATTTCCATATCTAAGTTATAAAAATCTACCAATACAGGATTTTCACTCCTTTGTAATCATGAATAGTCTCAATTCAACAGATTATTGTATTTGTCCTCTAGGCTGTTTTTCATTATTATCTCAATACTTTTCCATCTTTTTTATTTTTAAATGTTTATTTATTTATTTGGAGAGACAGAGAGAAAGAACATACACCCAAAAGCTGGGGAGAGGCAGAGAAAAGGAGATGGAGAATCCCAAGCAGGCTCCACACTGTCAGTACAGAGCCTGACACTGGCTCAAAACCACTAACTGCAGATCATGACCTGAGCCAAAGTCAAGAATCAGATGCCTCCCAAGCACCCCTCAATCTTTTGATTAATTGAATAACTTTCTCTCTGATTGTCTTGTCACTAAATCGCGATATATTTATTTACAATGAATAAACTGTTACTATATTTTTAAACATTCACCAAAGTGGTATATTTTTGAAATGCTGCCTTTTAATTACCAATATATTTTGAACATCATCCCAGATGTAGTAAAAGATATAAAGTTATTGGTATAAACAGGTCTTATACTGCAAGTAATATAAAACGAACAAACTAATCAATCAAAGTGCCAGAGTAAACTAAATTTACCTAACTGATAAATACCACTCTGAAAGATATATTGTCTTCTTTAGGAAGTAAATACAAGAATCCCAATATTTTGTTGTAGCTCTATAAACAAACATATCATATATCTTTTAAAGTCTTTAAATTTATTTATTTTGAGAGAGACAGAGACAGTTTGAGGGGGAGGGACAGTTTGAGGGGAAGAGAGAGAGAGAGATTGAGAGAGAATCCCAAGCAGGCTTGAACCCACAAATCATGAGATCATGACCCAAGCTGAAACCAAGAATTGGACACTTAACCAACTGAGCCACCCAGGTACCCTACATGCCATATACATTAAAGTATTTACAACCATTACAGCACCTAGAACAAAATGGATAAAAGTTTTGAGTAAAAAAGTTGTTTTCTAAAAAATGAAAATGACAGGTTGCTCTTTGTTTAGAAAACAAACTACATCCCTATAAAAATACAACTTTCTCTTGGATTGAGAAAAAAATTATATCTGACATCAACATATAATGCAAATGCCTTATAAACAATGAAAAATTGATCAGTCCATTTTATATTATTTATAATACAAGGCCAGTTTATACAAATAACTTTCCACCATTTACTACATCTAAATTTTTTCTCTTTCTGAATTTACTATACCATCTTTTTAGTTTTACAGAACATGGTAGACCACAACAGCTCTTTGCCTTAAAATAAAGTACACAGCTTACTTTGTCTTCTTCCTCAAAAACCTCAAAACCAAATAAGCTATTTAAAGCAAAAAAAGGAAAAGCATAATACACATGCAAAGCATTGCTCAATAGGAAGAAAAAAAATTTCCATTGTGAATGTATAAGTCTTTAAGTCTAGCCACAAGCAATCAATGTCTACTTTTGTTAGACAGTAGTTTGGTAGTCCATTTGCAAAGATAAATAATTTTTATATATGGTCAGGCAAACTATTTAACAATATTGATTTGGAAAGCTTGACTGCATTTTTTTAAAAATTTATTTCTAGGAGAGAGAGAGAGAGACAGCGTGAGCAGGGGAGGGTCAGAGAGAGAGGGAGTCACAGAATCTGAAATAAGCTCCAGGCTCTGAGCTGGCAGNGACTGCATTTTTTTAAAAATTTATTTCTAGGAGAGAGAGAGAGAGACAGCGTGAGCAGGGGAGGGTCAGAGAGAGAGGGAGTCACAGAATCTGAAATAAGCTCCAGGCTCTGAGCTGGCAGTCAGCACAGAGCCTGACGCGGGGCTTGAACCCACAAACCGTGAGATCATGACCTAAGCGAAAGTCGGACGCTTAACCGACTAAGACACCCAGGCGCCCCTTGGCTGCATTTTAAAAATGCATATGAAAGGGCTACTCTTAGGGGGGAAAAAAAACCCACCACAGTACTTTATCATTTGGACATATAATAATATGTTTAATGTGATCATTTCTTTTTTTATTGATATTTACCATGAAACCAATTAATAAGCAACAACTGTCATCTTTCTTCTAATGCATGATGTAGTTACAAGAAGGAGGAGAAAGAGGTCACATTGATTATCCTTCTGATTTAATGAAATCTCAAACAACACTGTCTTATTAACAGAACTGCGTATAGTTCAAATTACATTACCTCTGTCAAGTCACCTAGACACATTAGCCATAAAGACTGATCATAAGTCAGAATTTCCTGATCAACTGTTAATTTTTATAAGTCAGAAAAAAAGAATGAAAAAAATGCAGGTTTACCTAATGAGCTATTAGAACAATAAATAGTTCAAATGTCCTGTAAGCAGATTTAAGTCATTAGTGAGGATCTACAATGTCACAAAAATTTCACATGTCCCATAGCCACTTATTCTTTCTAAATGTAAAACTCAACTCATATTTAATCCAAATCCTTCATGCTGCAGGTTCAATTGATTTCTTTTTGTTTGACCTCCATTGAAGATTGAGAACATCTGGTCTCCATCCTCTATGCGTAAGTTAAATACCTCTAAATCTTCTCTTCCCTGGAATAATAATAATTCCTGCTACTTAAAAATTTTTCTTTTAGGTTTCTTTTTCAACCCTTTAATCATCTTTGTGGTCCTCCTTTGAACTTTCTCCAAGTTCTCCACGTCCTTCCTTAGTGGTAGAGCCCAGAACTAGAAACAACGCTCGCACAAGGACCTGACCAGTGGCAAGTACTATGGGGAAAATAACCTCAAGTTTCCTGCATTCTTAATTCTTATTTACTTGCCACTGTTCTGTGTTTGCTTTCACCACAACACTACATTGTTAACTCATACCAATCTTGTTATTCCTCTGCTACCAAGGGGGTTTCCAATTCTACTTAAATATAGATATCCATCCTCTAGATTTTATACTATTTTTCTTCTCCAACCATACTGCTTTATATTTGTCCCCAGCTACATTTCATTATCCTTGTTTCTATTCAGTATTCCAATTTGCTAAATTTAGTCTAACACTACTATCTAAGTGATGTAAGGCATTGATGCCTATTACCCCCATTTGTCTCTAACTGGAATTGTCAATAATTTATTAAGAATATTACAACATCTGGGGCACCTAGGTGGCTCAGTAGGTTAAGTGTCCAACTCTTAATTTCGGCTCAGGTCATGATCTCACAGTATGGGAATTCGAGTCCCATGTCACACTCTGTGCTGACAGTGCTGAGCCTGCCTGGGATTCTCTCTCTCCCTCTCTCTGCCCTCCCCTCCCCCAAATAAATAAATAAGCTTTAAAAAAAGAATATTACAAAATCTAATCATTATCTCTCTCCAAGAGGGGCTTAAGTGTTTGAAAAACATGAGTGCCTAATTCATTATTGTCTGAAAAAACTGTGCGTGCATAGGCCTTGTTACATTTGCTCCTCACCTTCAGACCCAGCCCAACACTAACTGCCTTAGGACTAGAGGATATAAGGTGTGAAAACCAAAATGCTTTCATAACTTAATAAACTCTCAGAGATTTTAAAATTAAAATTTTCACAATATACTGATCAGTTTCTTTTGCAAAAAAAGTTTACCAATAAATATTTTTTAAAAAGCAGTTTTGTAGCAAACTTAGTACATGTGGAGCTATGCCATATAAAATAAAATAAAATAAAAATTTAAGCTGATCTGGTTTCTACTGCATAGGAGCTAGATATTTAAACAACTTACTAACATGGAAGCACAGATAGCCAAGTAAAATCAATGAAATCATCTATTGCTATCACATAAACATGAATTACATATCATACCTAGATCAAGCGAAAATGCACTTAAGAGATGGAAGACAAAGACCACTACTTAACTGCCATGAAGAAGAAATCAGTGTTCTATGTTCCCTCTGAACAAAGCTGTTCCAACCTGTAAAAATACCTGGTGAACACTAACACTGTTCTCTACAAACTATAGAAGTAAAAGACATTTGTAAGTGATAGAACAAGAAACAAAGTTAATTTATTGTTTAAAATTAATGATAAAAGAGGAATTGCAAATGATTAAATGTATTAGGAAGATGGGCACTTAAATCAGTATTTTACTAATTTAAAATAGTGAGATTTTAAATTTTTTTTATTTTTTCTATGTTTATTTATTTTTGAGAGAGAGACAGAACACAAGCAGGGGAGGGGCAGAGAGAGATGGAGACACAGAATCAGAAGCAGGCTCTAAGCTCTGAGCTGTTGGCACGGAGCCTGATGCGGGGCTTGAACTCAAGAACTGAGAGATCATGGCCTGCGCCGAAGTCAGACACCTAACCAGCTGAGTCACCCAGGCACCCCTAAAATAGTGGTTTTAAATCAGTAAAATTTAAATCAGTGGTTTAAATCAGTAAAATTATTACCTATAAAAGAAGTAAATAAATGAGAATGTCTAAAATAACAAATCAAAAAGTTGTGATAAAATCATACTATTTAGAGATAGAGCACTAACTCCCAGAAGTAATAGCTGGGAAGGGATGAGGCAAGAGATTGTATCTCATTACCATAATAACATATTTTATTGTTAAAAAATTAACAAAAAAAATCCTCTTATATACACTTACCATAATGGATAGAATTGCTAAATCACTATAGTGTATACCTGAAACTAATATAACACTGTATGCTAACTATATTGGAATTTAAAAACTTTTTAAAAATCCTTTTCTATACAAGCTTGATTATAAACACAGTCCATGGCCAAAAGAAATTCATAATATATTAGATGAGGAAAATAAAAATATTTTTTATTTTATTTTTTTAACATTTATTTATTATCTAGAAACAGAGAGAGAAAGAACATGAGGACAGGAAGGGCAGAGAGAAGGGGAGACACAAAATCTGAATCAGGCTCCAGACTCTGAGCTGTCAACACAGAGCCCAACGTAGGGCTCAAACCGAACAAACTGCTAGATCATGATCTGAGCTGAGGTTGGACGCTTAACCAGCTGAGCCACCCAGGTGCCCCAAAAATACATTTTAATATGATAGTATTCAATAGTCATAAAGAGCCTAAAAAGTGTACAAGAAGCCCCCAGGCACAAGTGCCATTCTCTCATAATCCACTTGGGTATATATTAAACTTAAGATCTCCTATCTTGATTCTTCTACTGATCAAAAAGTAGAATAAAACTGTCATCCTCAATTAAACAATACTGTATTTTAAATAAGCATAATGATAATATTGCACTCACAAGAACTTCAACCTACTAATCTTTGCCTATATGATTCTAAATGATCTGTCCTTGCCTCTCAGAACTACCATCTTACTCACTCATATTAACTACACACACTAACCTACATTCTTCCCCAAACATGCAAGGCTTATTTCTACCTAAGGATTCTTCCCCATATCCTCATATGAATGAATGAAACTTACCTTATTAGTATATTCCTGCATTCCATAATCAGTGCCATAGTAATAACAAGCTTAACATTATACTGTTACCTACAAGATATGTGCTGGCCTGAAACACTGTTAGTATTAAAGAAATGACTTGAAATAATATATTTGTGCAAAGGGTTAATAGTTCCCATAGGGATTTTCTCTTTCCATTTCACAACAACCTTCACAGTGTAGAAAGCAAAAAGGTATTACTTTCATTCTATGATTGCACAAACTGGGATTTACAGAAGTCAAATAATTTACCAAAGGCCAAACGGCTAGTAGGCAATGAAACAGGGTGAGATTTTAACTCACCAATTTTGAAAAACAGTCTAGTGCCCTTATCATTTGTTAAAAGTGATACACTGAAAACTTCTACTTTTGGAAAGCAGAAAATTTAAAGTTTCTGGTCTCCAGCAGTGAATTACTATCAAGATTTGGGTAATCATGAACTCTCACTATTCTGTAATTCCTAAATAAAAAGACTCTGATATTTGCCAATGATTCACATTTGAAAATGTGTAAACGTCCTCAGATTAAAAACTGCGAAGGGTGCCTGGATGACTCAGTTAGTGTCCCTACAACAAATTTGGGCCATGTGAATTTTAGTGAATATTGATACTACAGCACAAATGTGTGCCAAAAAACACAAATTCCTCTATAGAACAGTATGTTAACCTTTCCTTCCAATAAACTATTAAATTCTAAAAGTAATAAGTAATTAAATAATGTTAATCTGCTTCTCTTTGGGAAAAACCTAATAGAAAAATCTAAGCCCCTAAATACTTAATTTTATTCAACTAATGCACTTATAAATTGCTTAAGATTTCTTATGAATATTAAACATTTTACTAAAATTCTTTTGAGCATGTACAACATACTAGGAACTATTAACAGAGTCTAAGCTTTGATGAAAACATTTTATCCCTATTTGTGAGACAACTAAGAAATTGTATACCACGTATGATTAATGTATATATACTCATTGTTCTTTTTTGACTGGATTCAAATGCAATGTCCATGGCTTCTTCCATACATGTTCTAATTTTCTTTCCCCTTATCTCTTCAACCATCTTTCTATAGCAGTAAGATATAGCCAAGACTCATCTTATCCAGGAAGCATTTTTTGCTGACTCTTCTGTTGATCTCTCTTTTGAACTCCACCTGCACATAAATTAATGATTAACTATATATTGCTTCACATTTTTATATGTATATTTACCTGTATAACTTGTTTTCTCATCTGTAAGATAGGGAAAAATAAGAATAACTATAGTTCCTAGTTGCTTTGTGGATAAACATGAGTACTGGATATATACTTTGCATAATAGTACAATACTGTTTAATAAATGTTATTGATATTTCAATTATTGTTGCTTTTTGTTAAGGAGAATAAATAGGTATAAACTAATGGATTAGGTTAGCCTCATTCAGTGATTGATGGAAATTGGTCTTTCCAATTATATTCAATAATACTAGTAATTTCTTTTTCTTTCATCTCTTTATTAAAACTTAATCACAAATTCCAAATTTTACATGTAATAAATTACATAATTTAGAAATAACAGTACTGTCATTAAAGATTATGAAGCAATTAGCAATATCCTACTTTGTATAGATTCTCAATTTAATTCACAAAACAGACACTGAAAGATGATCTGTGTAGTATTATAATGTAGCTAATACCATACTAGAAACTAGCTTACAATTTATTCTGAATCTTCAGTAAGGTTTCCTTTGAGCTTGCCAACCTAAAAACTTACTAGCCCTATGTAGCTTAAGATAAATGAAGTGTCAGCAAAGGTTTTGTAGCAAGAATGAAGGCCTATTTGGCTGGTAAATTTTCTGTATCTGCCAATTTACAGAATCCCCAGCCTTTCTTCCAGAAAAAAAAAAAATTCTTTTTGTTTCCTGAGCACTGTAAAAGTAGTCAACTTTTTTTTATTAGACTGATTATAAATCAAAATTGAAATCCCCAAAGTGCCCTTGCTGTTTGTTGGCCGAATCTAGTGTATCTCCTAATTTATTTCTCTTGTTCCTTGCCACTTCCATTATTTCCAAGACTAAAAAATATTTTGAGCAGAAGTCCTGAGGACTCCTCTTGGGGATTTATTGTAATGCAAAGGTGTGTAGCAATGTGATGTGGGCATGTTTGCCACAAAATCATCCCATAATGCTGTGAACATCAACATGACTATAATGTGAAAATGAATCACTGTATGAATAGTTAAAAGACATGATGACAATGATATGCTAAAACTGTACAAAGACAAGGCAATATCCAAGTTAGAGGGTTTTGTTTGTTTTTTTTAAGACACAAAGAGCAAGATTCTCAAATTCAGAATGACCTACATAATGAAACAATCAAAAAATTTATCTTCACCTAAGGCTTCAAATTTCATTATCAACTCACTCAATTCCTATGGTATATAGGACATTATTCTACTCTTACCAAGGAATCGTTATGGCAAAAGGGAATTTTAACTGTGACACCCATATCTGGCATTACTGAACCAAGAAAAAAAGTATGACCAAATTAAAAATAGTCTTTTTCTCACTCAAAACAAATACCTTTTCTTTTTTTAAAAATTTTTTTAACATTTATTCATCTTTGAGAGACAAAGACAGAGCGTGAGTGGGAGAGGGGTAGAGAGAGAGAGGAAGACACAGAATCTGAAGCAGCCTCCAGGCTCTGAGCTGTCAGCACAGAGCCTGATGTGGGGCTCTAACTCACTGTCAGTGAGATCCTGACCTGAGCCGAAGTCAGATGCTTAACCAACTGAGCCACCCAGGCGACACTCAAATACCTTTTCTAAATCCACCTTAGCCTGTCATGGCATTTAGACACTTAGATTTCAAAATAGTGACCACATAAGAGTTAAGATGTTAGACAAATAGAATTAGACTTCCTCTGCCCATGGCAAATAGTAAAACAAAGAATAAATGAGGAAATTAGAACACTATTTCTAAAGCATGGCCAAGATGCTGTTTTAATTTCATTAGCATTATCAATTTCATTTTAACTAAATTTTTGGAGTTTGTGTCAATATTATAATAGGACTAGGAACATGGATAATAAAATTAATAATACACACACTTCAGGTATAAGATTATTTTAGAAAATATGTCTAGAATCTGTAATTGCTGCCATAAACTTGAATTATATATTTTAATTCTGCTTATTTTACAAAGTGCTTCTTTTATCTCATAATTCTTTACTCCTAGCTCAAACACACACACACACATCTACATAATAAAGTGAGGCTAAAAAGCCATTAATGTGAGGAGGAGTTTTTTTATTACCATAGCCCCTACTTTTAGTAGACACATTTTTATCTTACATTTAAAGGGTAAAAATATATACCACACTTCCTGCTTGTTTCAACAGCACACACACTTTTTAAAAAACCACACCATTTCAAGGTTTTGTCAATTTATTTCATACATCCAACTCATTAAAATGATATTTATTTTGCAATCTTCACTGCCAGGAAAATATAAGGAATCACACAGACACACACACAAATGACACAGACACTTCTAATAAAAATAATACACTGAAATACTTTCTGTCCCAAATATTCTGTCTTGAAAATAAGACATTTCTGTTGACCTCTTGCTAACTAGATGTCCTCAATAGAGCCCTGATCTCAGCAAACAGGAGAACTCATCTTGTTCTTGGTTGTGGTGTGTCACTGAACCTCTCTACAATTATGTCAAATGAGGACTGCTCTTCTTTCCTCCTTGTTTATTTCAAAAGTATATTCCCTAAGAATGGAAGGCACACAATATGGAAGGAACAACCAAATAATAAGACCTCACCTTCCAGACCCAGGGAGCAGCTGACAATATTTGTCGTAGGGACAATATTTTGCACTTTTGTTGTTTAGCATTTAATATCTTTTATTTATATGCATTTTTATCCCTTCTGAGGATCCCCTCTGTGTAAGTCTCTTCAAATTCATTCAAGTCAATGACACCATAATAACCTTTATCACTTTCCTCAAACTCTATCTTTCAGGGAAGTTGGAATTTATTCGGGATTTTAAGTTCCAACCAAATATTGATGCAGCTGCTCCCAGAAGTTTTAGGGTATGTTAAAATTGTGTGCTTTGGAGAATGAACATTGAAGGTGTTCGGCTTTCTACTTGTTTCCTTCTACATCTCAACTCACTTTTATTTAATGAGGTTTGAAATCACAACCCCAAAATGAAGAAGAGTCACATGCTTTACAAACTGAGTCATCCAGGGGCTCCTATTTTGTTTTATATTTGAAATGAAGATATCACATACTCTTCAGGACCGCCAAGATTTTTAATGAAACAGCCTGCACTGAAGATTGGCACTCACTAACTAGGTTTGGCATAGTTTGCTATGGGGTGTGGAAGGGGTGAAGGTACAGGAGGAGAATGTCAAACAAAATATAAAAGGATAATTAATGGAATTTACCGCATTCAAAACTAAGTATAAAAAACTTCATGTGTTACAATTACTTGAGCAGAACTTAGACAAGATGACTTTGTAAAAAACTTAATGAAATTGCAGATTTAAGGCAATATTACATTGTAATTCAGAATCAGTTTCCTTATCTTATTCATGCACTGAGAGTTTACCATTACAAAGCACTGTGATTTAGTCCTTTAACCCAGAATCAGAGGCCTAAGAAAGATGGTGAATGCCATTAGAATTCAGAGCAGGACCTCTTGAAACAATTTCAAATTTACCTATTTAATACATAAAAGTTGCTAAAGATATACGCTTAATGCTGTATCTCTTTTATAAGACATTTCATATTTTTTAAGTGTTTACTATGCTAGTCTAATGCCCCTTTTGCTGGGTGTTGACTATATCTTCTCTCTACTATGAAAGCTCTTCAAAGAACTTAGTGAATTCGGTGGTGGATCCTCAATGATGATTTGCAGATAAAGATTATAATCAACAAAATAAAATGGAAACAACCTCTTTCAGGACCATCTAGAAGTGATTCAGCTGGCTCATGAGTATGTATCTCTAGTGAAAGAGGGGAAGCTGGCCTTAAAAACAAAGACTACAGACTAGAGAAAAAAATGTTAGTAAGAACAAGATGGCTTAAAATAGTTTATACAAACATGAAATGAGTTTTGTTTGGATTCTAAATTTGCAGTGGATTTACAGCCCATCCTACTCCAAAATTCCTCTTTATAAGATGTACAATTATGCTGAATGTCTCAGTATTCCAAAGACATTCAAATAGCTACTATCATCCACCTTAAAAAAATTGTTTTAAATATATACATAAATTTGGTACTCAAAGTTCAGTACCAATACCACTTCATAGAACCAGGCACCTCAGTTTCAACCTACAACTCCCAAATTGTTTCCGTTTCTACACCACTGCAACTCACAACCCTGCCAGACTCTGCACAAAACCATTCAGTGGTTTTGTCTGATGTGGAAAAAAGTCCATGAGGGACTAGGAGGTGCCACCAAATTCATGCCAGGATAAAGATCTAAGTCAGTTGGACTAGAAATTGGTGCCTTAACCCAATGCATCACCTTATTTGTAGCCTCTATCTCTATTTGTAGTAAAAATGATTTTTACCATGGTGATTTTGATTTATCACTCAAACAACAACAACAACAACAACAACAACAAAAACTGGTTTTGTATGAAGTAATGCTAGCTAGTAATGCTAGCTAGAAGGAACCATTCTGGTCAATTTTTGGAAAAGTTCATTTTTCTAATGTTAAAATTTTGGCTGCATAGTGATCAACAGAGGATGTTGTTGGCTGAAGACAACATGAAGCAAGAGTGTGCAGGAGATCTGAGTTCTAGTCCTGCTGCCACCAGCAACTATTTACAGTCTCTTTGGGAAGCCGTCTCACTGTCCCATAATTTTCCCACGCTGGCTCTCAACTTCAAGGCATTGCCAGGAGAGCCAGATGAAATATTCCAAATGAACAGAAAAGTACTTACTGAACTTAATAAATTAATCCATCAAAATTGATAAAATAACTTAATTTCTTTGTTTTTCTTTTAACCCAGGGAGAATTCTATCAATGAATATTATTTGTCTTCCAGAAAAAAATTACCTAAGACTAAGTACCATTCTGAGACTATTTCCTTAAAAACCAAGTTGTAAATCTAGAAAAGTAAGCATAGCTCAAAATCATATTCTACAAATGCTTAGTATATTAGTTCAACAATGAAAAATAGAGCTTGAAGCGTACGCCCTATGTTTCAGATGACAGTTGCCATAACATCAAGAATTACTAGGCTCAATTCTTCCAATCACAGTTTCTCTGCTCTCTTGCTAACCTTTCAGTGACTTCAGAAGAGATTCTTGCCTTCAGTGAGGGGAGACACAAATAGAACTCAGTCTACATTTTCAACTCCAGGACAGAAGTCACTTATAAATGTGATTTTAAAACCAAATAAAGCTATCCTTTTTCAGTAAAGAAGTTTTCTTTAAAGGAAGCTTTTAAATATCACTGGATAAAAATAACGTTTTTTCTGTAAATTTGGCATCAAAGAATGTAGAAGGAAGACATAACAAATGCTAGTTTATCCAAAATTCAAAAGGTTTAAAACAACCAGCATCTTTCCATGCCCTGGTAGAATCTGGATTTCATAAAGATGTCCCTAAGTCAATGCAGGAGCCTGCCAGAATTTCTGATTCATCATATATTAAATTATATTCAAAGTAATTTTCAATATTAAGTACTAATTGTAGTCTAGTTCTGTGAATGCATATTAAACCATGGATTAAAACATTATAATTCTCATGTAAATAAAATACCTAATTCTCCATCTTTTTGGAAAAAAGAATACTATAGTACATTACTAATATAATTTAAACATAATCTTCTTCAAATTCTGGTTTGTCTATTTTTCTACATTTAAATCAATACAAGATACTAAAATAGTTTAATCTATGGCCAACAGGTTGTAACAAGAGCTCCAAACTCTTCTTTTATGAGTTTTTAATTTTAATTTCAGTATAGTTAGCATATAGTGTTATATTAGTTTCAGGTATATAACATACAGTGATTCAACAATTGTATACATTACTCAGTGTACATCATGACAAACTTTCATCCTAGGAAAATTACATATTCCTTATGCCTAGACTGCAAGTAATGCTATTTTGGCAAGTTTTAAAATTAGCATTAGCAAAGTAAAAGAAAATTTTAGCACTAGTGTGAATATTTAAAATTCTCATATTTCACCCCCAAAAATGATACTTTCTGCTCTAAAATACAAACTTTATTCTTATTTCATTTCAGACCAATACTTACTCTTCTCTTTGGCAATGAGTGTTCAACATCTTGAAAATGCATTTGAACTTATTTTAATATTATTGACTCCTTTCATCAAATCTAAAAGGGGTTTAAACATAATCCACAAAATGCAAATAAATTTTGGAAGCACTGCTTAGTGGACTTCCACGCTGTAACATATTCAATTAAGGATAAGAGACTTTTAAGTAATCTTTAGGGAAAGCCACCTGCCAAACAATACAATGTTCATGGTAAGAAAATTATCTCTGGGATTTGTAATTTCAAATCAAAATAAATCATCAACTTCAAAAAGAATGATTTTCTGTGTCAAATAGAAATGTTAACATTGTGAAAAGCTTATACCTATGAATCATTTAAAAATCATCCCAGGATATTTCAACTTGATCTAAGCCATAACTGGAAATTTTCAGAGCCAACTGCAAGCTACCTTCACAGTCTATTCTGAATTTAGAAAACCTGAAGTGCAAAAATCACATGAAGATATGATAAGAAGTCTGGTGTTCTGAACTCCTGTTGGCTTGCCAAACACAGTTCACCATCTAAAAGCCAACCTCTTTCTGTTTGTTAAGGGGCATAGATATCCTCCATTTGACTGCAGGATATGGTTCTCGCTCTTCAAATATTGATGTGAAAGACTTTTGGCTAAGTATAAGGACACTTTTTCCCCAGAGAAATTGCAGCTGTGAGTTGACCTCAGCCTTTTAAGACCAAAAGATTCTGTCTCGGAAAATGACTTACTGATTATCAGAGTTAGCCAGAAAAAAAGGCCTCAGTCTTCAGAGATTCTTCACTGAATAACTGCTCTCTTTTAGTATTCTTAATATATTATAAGGTAACCACCATGTTGTACAACTCCAGAGGATAACACTCACAGGAGGGTATGCTCCCTAGAGTTCTGAAATTTAGTCCTGTGATTGCCATCATCAGTAAATTAGCTTTCTTGCTCTCTTGTTAAGCTCCTGCTTATGAAATCTGGACTTCTTTTTTTTTAATTTTTAAATGCTTTTATTTTATTTATTTATTTTTTTTTACAAATAGTTTATTGTCAAGTTGGTTTCCATATAACACCCAGTGCTCATCCCCACAAGTGCCCTCCTCCATGCCCCTCTCCCCCCTTGCCCCCCACAACCATCAGTCCTCAGTTTGTTCACAGTATTCAAGAGTCTTTAATGGTTTGCCTCTCTCCCTCTCCCCCCTATTNGTTTCAATATGGACTTATTTTGATATAGTCTACTTATTGTAGATACATGCTCCCCAGATCAGATCACCTTACCATTTATAGTGCTTGCCAGCCTGATAAAGATCTGACACCTATTCCTGCCTTTTGAAAAGGGATTTTGCTTGCTCAAGGCAGATACAGAGAATTCTTCTTAACTTCTATTGAGATCAAAACACTGACCATCCATGGTATATACTATAATAGACTAGAAAAATCACTCACAGCGGTGAGGAGATCTACCATTTATTAATTATATGCCTCAGATAACTCATCCATAAATTAGGGACAATAATATAACTGCCTTAAACATTTCATAGAGTTATGATAATTACCAGAAAATATTCGAAGTGCTCTATAAGCTGAAACTCAATATGCAAACACTAATTTGCAAATAGGTAAATTTTTAATGGAAAAGTCTTTTCTTTTCTTTTTTTTTTTTAAATTTTTTTTTATTTATTTCTAGGAGAGAGAGAGAGAGACAGCGTGAGCAGGGGAGGGTCAGAGAGAGAGGGAGTCACAGACTGAAACAGGCTCCAGGCTCTGAGCTGGCAGTCAGCACAGAGCCCGACGCGGGGCTCGAACCCACGAACCGCGAGATCATGACCTAAGCGAAAGTCGGACGCTTAACCGACTAAGCCACCCAGGCGCCCCAAGTCTTTTCAATATTAACTGAACACAACAATATTAAATAAATTATTTGGAAGAGAATTTCTATGGGTCCATTTGTTTAAAGGACCCTATTTAGGGTGTTTTTTTTAGATGGGTCTTTTTTTAATATAAAAATAGCTCAGATATGAATTAGAGAAACATTCAGTGCAATCTCTTTCTACAAGGTAAAATAAAGATTATTAGATTATAATACACAACACTGTCTTTGCCTGTTGTTTCACTTATATATTCACTTTTAGCAATTCAGAGATTTAATACAATACACCTATAGTTTCAGGGAATGAGCATTCCTATATAATCAATTGCTAGCAGATACATTTCTGGCTTTGTTTTTGATTTTATAGTTTTTAGGTAAAACACAAAACATTACTTTTGATGCCATAGGCACAAAGTGATCAACTAAACTTAAAAAACAAAAAACCATTTGTTACAGGTTTAAACATGATCATTTCATCAGATCTCAGATAAACTTGCTTCTAAAACTAACCTGAAAAGAATGCAGCAGACCTGGTAATTCAATCTCCTAAGGGACAAAGGGATTTGTCAAAACATTTAGGGTTACATAAAGGGTAGAAATGATAATTATTATGCTGAGAACCTTACATCAATTAGCTTGCTAATGGTGAAAAGTTTGGTAGGCTGTATAAATGTACCATTTCTATCTATCCTTTTCACTCTGAATATGTCTTAAAATCACCAAAAAGGAAGGAGAAAGAAGGAAAGACGGAAGTAGAAAATATTTAATATAAAAATTCTACCAAAATCTACCAGTGATCCAGAGCAAGAGTACATGAACCAAGAAGTTAGCCACAACACTCTGTCAGCTGAGAAAAAAATACTTCAACCACTACTGATTTTTTTGGCCTTGTGGATTTACTCTCCAAAAACTATAACTCTGCTATATAAAATGTGTGAAACTCTCTACCATAGAAGATATGTGAGACTAACATCTAACTAGTGTGTCCATTACAGGCTATTTTCATCAAAATCCACGCTTCTAAACCTTTCATCTTAATGATCCCATATTCTCACAAACTGGTCATAGATTTAAAGTCCAGATTATTCTAAGTGTTAAATCAGTAAAATCTAAATTTGAACCATCTGACTGCTGTTATTACAGTCAATACAAGTTCTAAAGGATACCTCCTACTCCCAGACCCACTACCATGTCCAGTAGTAGAGCAACTCTATTCTATAAATACTGTTACTTCTGGTTAACTTTCAGGGGAAGAAAAATAAAGAAAGAAAATAATTATAGAAGTCTATCCAAAAGGCAAGGAAGGCATGGAAAACAACTAAGACAGATTCTCTCCTTCCTAAGATTCCAGTCCAAGAAAAAGAAGTGGGGGGAGGGGGGTGGCAGGGGGCTTTTAATATAGGCCAATTAATATATGAGCCAGGCAGGATAGGGGAATGGAAACTGATGTGTGACATCAGAATTCTTAAAAAATATTATAAAGATAATCATGGAATGAGAGCATCAGTTCTAAAGATTCCACCAAAAAAAAAACAAACAAAAAAACCCAAACCTGTTAGAACCAATAAATGAATTCAGTAAAGTTGCAGGATAAAAAATATACAGAAATTGGGTGCTTTTCTACATTGTAATAATGAAGTAGCAGAAGGAGAAATTAAGAAAACAGTCTTATTTACTACTGCACCAGAAAGAATGAAATATCTAAGAATAAATTTAACCAAGTAATTGAAAGACCTGTACTCTGAAAACTAAAAGAAAACAAAAGAAACCGAAGACAACAGAAAGAAATGGAAAGATATACCATGCTCATAGAGTAGAAGAATTAATATCATTAAAGTATCCATACTACTCAAACCCATCTATAGATTCAATGCAATTCCTATCAAAACACCAATAATACTTTTCACAGAACTAGAAAAAATAATACCAGTTTGTATGGGATCACAAAAGACCTTGAATAGTCAAAACAATCTGGAAAAACAAGAACAAAGCTAGAGCCATCACAGTCCAAGATTTCAAGATATATGACAAAGCTACAGTAATCAAAACAGTATGAACTGGCACCAAAATAGACACAAAAATCAATGTAATAGGAGAGAGTCCAGAAATAAACTCGCATTCAGAGGAATTAACTTACGATAATGGAGGCAAAAATATGCAATGGGAAAAAGACAATCTCTTCAAAAAAATGGTATCAGGAAAATGGGAGAGCTATGTGCAAATGAATGAAACTAGACCACTTTTTTACATTAAAGACAAAAACAAACTCAAAGTAGATTCAAGACTTAAATGTGAGACCAGACACCATCAAACTCCTAAAAGAAAACATAGGCAGTAATCTCTTAAACATCATCCTTAGCAATGTATTTATGGATATGTTTCTTCCGGCAAAGGAAGCAAAAGAAAAATAAATGATTAAGACTAAATCAAACTGAAAAACTTTCGTACAGCAAAGGAAATCACTGATAAAACAAATAAGAAACTTTTTGAATGGGAAAATAAACTTGCAAATGAAATATCTGATAAGAGGTTAATATCCAAAATACATAAAGAAATCAAACAATTCAATACCAAAACAACAAATAGTCTGATTTAAAAATGGGCAGAGGACCTGAATACAAATTTTCCCAAAGAGGATATATAGATGTCCTACAGACCCATAAATAAATGCCCAGCATCACTAATTACAGGGAATTAGAAATCAAAACCACAGTGAGATACCACCTCACATCAAACAGAATGGTTATTATCTCACTCAGACGTGGAATTTGAGCAACTCAACAGGTGAACATAGGAAGGGAAGGAAACACAAGATAAAAAAACAGAGAGGGAGGCAAACCATAAGAGATTCTTAAATACAGAGAACAACCTAAGGGTTACTTAGTGGCAGGTGGGCGGTGGGTTGAATGAGTAATGGCCATTAAGGAGGTCACTTTTCCGGATGAGCACTGGGTGTCATATGTAACAGAAGAATCACTGGATTCTACTCCTGAAGCCAAGACTACACTATATGTTAACTAACTTGAATATATATATTTTAAAAAAGATAAATAACAAGTGTTGGCAAGAATATAGATAAAAGATAACCTTCACGCACTTCTCATGGGAATGTAAATTGGTACAATGATCATGAAAAACAGTATTGAGTTTCTTCAAAAAATTAAAAATAGACATACCATATCGTCTAGTAATTCCACTACTGGGTATTTACTCAAACAAAAACACTAATTCAAAAAGGTATATGCACCCTTATGTTTATTACAGCATTATTTACAATAGCTGAGATATGGGAGCAACCCAAATGTCCATCAATACATGAATGGATAAAGAAGATATGGTATATATATGCAATGGAATGTTATTAATAAAAAAGAATGTGACCTTGCCATTTTCATTGACATGGATTAGTCTAAGTCAGACAGAGAAAGATAAATACCATATGGTTCTCTTAAATATGAAATCTAAAAAAAACAACAACAAAAATAGAGATATAGAATCATAAATATAGACAGCAAACTGCTGGTTGCCAGAGGGCATTGAGGAGATTGATGAAAGAGGTGAAGGAAATTAAGAGTGGCAAAATTCCAGTATAGCATAGGAAAAAAAAAGAAAATAATACTGTAATAATGTTGTATAGTGTCAGTAACTATGCTTACCATGGTAAGCATGGTATAATGGATAGAACTGGCCAATCACTGTGTTTTACACTTGAAACTAAAAGTAACATCATATGTGAACTAATTACATGTCAATAAAAAAAAAAGAAACAAACATTAATAAAAAATTTTTAAAAAGATAATCATGGATGTGTGCCTGGGTGGCTCAGTCGGTTGAGGGTCCATCTCTTGATTTCAGATCAGGTCATGTTCTCACAGCTCATGAGCTGGAGCCCAGCATCAGGATCTGGGTGGACAGCACAGAGCCTGCTTGGGATTCTCTCCCTCTCCCTCTCTCTCTCTCATCGCTCCCCTGCTCCTGCTCTCTCTCTCAAAATAAATAAATAAACTTAAAAAAGAAAGATAACCATGGATCTATACTAAAATGAATATTCCCATGATAAAGGGAATTAAAAGCTAAAAAAAATGAATATGTCACTGTTGTTATTTAGTATTCCGCATGTACAGAGTATTACAAATAAGTGATTTAACATAATTAATATTTGTGGCAATGTAGAAGACTTTCTTTCAGGTGAAGCTTTCTTATGAATCTTTAAAAAAACCAAAAGCCCTTTTTATCTCAAATTGGAATAAGTCACCTTTAATAGTCCAATTCCAAATCCTTAAATGAGAGGATTTATCAGAAGATATTGCACTTATTGTGGGTAATGTCCCTAAAAACTGTAATGTAAAACTAAAATTTATAAGTTCAATCTGACGTTCTCACAGCCATAATGGTGAATTGAAAATCTGAAGAATTTATTTCCCAAAGCTGTCAGCACGCAGCTTTCAGTCCTCTCTGGGAATTACTCTATTGTATAGATCAATTTGTTCCAGATCACACCCCCTCCTGGGGACAGCTCTCTCTATATGACTGGTGAGTGAAGGAGTACAAAGACCTAGCCTCCTTACTTCAACTTAGAACAGCTCTGAATAACTTTCCTATGGCACTGGCTTCCCATGGTTCTGACTGCATCAAAGCCCCATGTCTCCTGTGGCCCAGTCCTGAGTCTTCCCTTCCACCACAGGTATAAATCCCACCAGTTGTCACTAGCAAACATCCTACATATTAATTCTGCTCCCTGGGGCACCAACGTACCAACCTGTGACTACACATAATTAATCAAACAGGATTATATATAATTAATCAAGCAAGACTTCATATATAACCAATCACATAAAATTCTATTTAAGATCATACTATATCATATTCTACTACACAAAACTCTTCTTTCTCAATTCAGGCTTTATTTCTATTTTTAAAAAAAAACAAAGGATGAACACCTACCTTCATTCAGGTCATGAAATTCAGAATGTTTAGAGGACTGTTTTGAAAGGAAAGATTTAATAAAGACTTAAAGTCAATAACTTTTTGTAGTTGTCCCTACTATGTTTATTTTGCCTCCTTCTTCTAGCAAATATGGTTATCAGAAATCAATTTGTCTCTCTGTGTTTAAAAGAAGAAACTCCTTTTGCTTATTTATGATATCATTTCACCAATAACTGGATTTCTTTTGTATCCTGATGTTATTCAAAGCACATCTGCTTTTGGAATGCAGAGACCAAGTTAACTGGCCTAGAATTTATTAGTCTTGAATGGTTTATCATTTATTGCTTCATATTGTCACTTAATACCCATTTCAATGCCTCTTACACTTCCTTCCTCTACCATAGTGACTAGAAAACTGAAATAGTCTGAGATAAACTATACAATTCTAGACAGTGAGATACAGCAAGAAGTCCCTGATGAGAACTTCCCTTTTTCATAGGGTGTGGGAGGAAGCCCAACAAAAAGGAGGTTTTTTTAATTCTTCTTTCCTGCCTGGAAAGTAAATGCCTAGAAATATAGCAGTCATACTAGGTCTGAAGTAACAAGAAAGAGATTGAGAGCATCCTGCTAAGTGTAGCATTGCAGAAATATAGAAGCCATTATACCTGCCCTTGGACTGGCTACCTCCAAACTTCCTGTTACATAAGAAAAATAATGACCTAAACTAGTAACAAAGTTATTTGTTTCTTTAGGGGTGCCTGAGTGTCTCAGTCAGTTAAGGGTCCACCTCTTGATTTAGGCTCAGGTCATGATATCACAGTTTGTGGGTTCAAGCCCCACATTGAACTTTGCACTGACAACACAGAACCTGCTTGGGATTCTCTCTCTCTCCCTCTCTCTCTCTGCCCTTTCCCCACTTGTGTGCTCTTTTTTTCGATGTCTCTGAAAACAAACTTCAAAAAAAAATCTTTAAAAAGAAGTTACTTATTTGTAGTTTTCCATTATACTCATTATTTATAACAGTAGGCACGTCTGTTTGCTAAGAAAAAAAAAACTTCTAACATTAAATTATATAAAGAATTTAGCATCAAGTTTTTACACAGGGGTTTAGAATAACATTTTCCTTAAATGTCTCCCTGTAATAGACTATGCTAAGAGAAGTCAGGGACTGAATCATATTCATCAACTCCTAGTATAATAATAAAGGAAAGGAAGGAAGAAGGAGCTGTAGGAAGGAAAGGAAACTGATCTAGAGATAAACTGAAAGGAGACACACAGCTATAAAATGGGTCTTTGAAAGCTATACTACTTTGGAGACAAGTTGACATGGCTTGAAGAAGTCAAACTGCTAAGTGCCTACCGCCTGTATTCTTTGGTGTTGGGAGTCTGATGATGTTCCACGGTAGCTATATAATATAGCTCCAACTGGTAGGGAAGATGAAGTCTGCTCTTACTTACAAAACTGAACAGGTTCTGGAGTTAAGACAGTCTGGGTAGGCATTGTGTTGATCACAGGTTCTGAGGGACTAAGCTGATATATTGTATCTACAGAATTGACAGTACTTTCAGCCATATGCAGCAACAGAATGCAGTGTTTAATTGATTCCACCATGCTATTTGCTGTTTTTGGGAGTGTTTCAATTTTCTTTCTCTGTTCAACTTTGCAGTTTTGAAGTTTGTTATCAAAAAGCATTTATTGTTAGGGGTGCCTGGGTGGCTCAATCGGTTAAGCATCTGACTTCAGCTCAAGTCATGATCTCGCCATTCCCAAGTTCGAGTCCTGGGACAGGCTCTGTGCAGACAGCTCAGAGCCTGGAGCCCTGTTTCAGATTCTGTTTCTCCCTCTCGCTCTCTGCCCCTCCACCACTTACACTCTGTCTCCCCCCCCTTAAAAATAATAAAATAAACATTTTTTTAAAAAAAAATTAAAGCTTTAGTTCTTCTATCAAGATTTGTACGTACTCATCTAACTCTGTAAGTTCCTTTCTTTTTTAAAAAATTTTTTAGCATTTATTTATTTTTGAGCACTAGAGAGGTATAGTGTGAGCAAGGGAAGAGCAGAGAGAGAGGGAACCACAGAATCCAAAGCAGGCTACAGACTCTGAATTGTCAGCACAGAGTCCGATGAGGGGCTTGAACTCACAAACCATGAGATCACGACCTGAGCTGAAGTCTGATGCTTAACCAAGTGAGCTACCTAGGTGCTCCATGCCTCTACAAGTTTCTTATCAAAGTCTTGGACACTAGGGGCAAATCCTAAATCCAAACCCCCAGAGGTCAGTGGAAAGGAGGCAGGAGAGAGCAACATTCTCACCCACATCCCAGCCCAGTCAGGGCAGACAGCAGGGACCCCGGGGACTGAGGGATGGGGCTGACCCTTTCCCAGACCCTCGGGATTTACTCACTCTGCAAGTGGCCAACAAGTAAGCCATTCACCAACCCCTCCCCTACACCAACCACCCTGTGACTCCAGGGAAGGGAGCTAGGGGAAGCTTCCAAGCATCTGTTTTTTCATTCACAGGCTGTATCACCCACACTGTGGTAAAGTCGGTAGAGCCAGGTTCAGCCAGTGTCTGGGGACTTAATCTAATTAGATATAAAATAATGGCTATCCTAGGAGGATGAATGGCTAATATGTCCTTTTCAGTTAATCCTTTCAAAAACTCTAAGAGTAGGTTTGCTAAAAAATGTCATTTGTGCAGGTGTTCTGTGTAGCAGACCAAACAAAAATCTATGTTATAAATACTAGGAAAAGCCTATGTCTTGTTATGAAAATTGAAGCCTGATGTAGTCTTGTCTAGTTAAAAAACCACTCACTTATGCAGTGATAAACTGCAAAAGTTCTTATAGGAAAAGCCCAAGTCCCACCCCCCGCCTTAGAAAGCAGTTTGGGGGGGGAGGGGGGAGGGGCATGGAGGAGGACACTTGTGGGGATGAGCACTGAGTGTTATGTGGAAACTAATTTGACAATAAACTATTTATAAAAAAAAAAAATCCTGATTTTCAAAATGTGGTGCTATATCTATCATTTATAGTCCTTCATTTAAAGCCAATCCGTTGGTTAGGTGCCTGATTCTTGGTTTCAGTTCAAGACATGATCTCATGGTTTCATGAGTTTGAGCCCTTCATCAGGCTCTGTGCTGGTGGTGTGGAGCCTGCTTGGGATTCTCTCTCTCTCTCTCTCTCTCTCTCTCCCTCTCTGCCCTTCACCCACTCATGCTGTCTCTGTCTTTCTCAAAAATAAACAAAAAATTTTAAATAAAAAAATTTTTAAAAATAAAGCTTATCTTGAAAATTAATTCAAACATTAAAGCCAAAAAGTATTTAACAAATGATTCCCTCTCCAGAAGACAAATAGATAGTAAGATGAAAAGACTGTCTTCTTTATTACTCTCTTGGCTTAAAATGTTATGTTTACTAAACATATGGAGAATCAATAATTTGCAAAATTGCTTAAAGAAGTTTGCAGGAAAAATGTAATTTCAAAGTGTTTGAATATCCCTGATGAATATAGATGCAATAAGAACTCTCAACAAAATGTTAGCAAACAACAATAAAATCCCCCAGCACATTAAAAGGATCATACGCCAGATCAGGTAGGATTCACCTCTGGGATGCAAGGATGGTTCAATGTACACAAATTCATAAATGTGATAGATCAAATGAATAGAATGAAAGGTAAAAATCATAGGACCATTTCAGTAGATGAAGTAAAGGCCATTGACAAAATTCAATATCGTTTTATTGTAAAAATTCTCAATGAAGAAACAAACTTAAGATAATAAAGGCCCATGTGACAAATATGATAAAATCTTATGATTATATGAGGCTCAACAATGAAAAGTTGAAGCTTTTCTGCTAAGATCAGGAACAAGATAAGAGTGTCCTCTACTCTTTCATTATCTCCATTCAACATAGCACTGAAAGTCCTAGCCAGACCAATCAGACAAGAAAAAGAAATAAAAAGAATCCAAATCAGAAAGGAAAAAGCAAAATTATCTTTGTTTACAGATGGCATGATTTTGTATATAGAAATCCTAAAGAGTCCACAAAAAATGGTTAGAAATAATAAACAAATTCAGTAAAGTGCAGGATACAAAATCAATATACAAAAATCAGTTTCACTTCAATACATTAACAATGAGCTTTCTGAAAAAGTAATAAATAATCCCATTTATAATAGAATCAAAAACAATAAAATACTTAGAAATAAATTTAGCCAGTGAGATGAAAGATCTGTACTCTGAAAATTCCAAAACTCTTACAAAAGAAATTGAGGAAGACAAAAATAAATGGAAAGATATCCAATGTTCATGAATCAGAAGGGTCAAATTTGTTAAAAATAACCCTCACACATAGTCGACTAACATTTGACAAGAGCCAAGAAACACAATGTTGAAAATATAGTCTCTTCTAATAAATGATGTTGAGAAAGCTTGATAATCCATGTAAGAGAATGCAATTAAACCCTTGTCTTACTCCACTTATAAAAATTAACTCAAAATGGGATAAAGATGTAAATAAAATCTGAAAACATAATACTTCTAGAAGAAAACATATGGGAAAATTCCCTTGACATTGGCCTTAATAATGTTTTTTTTTTATATGACACCAAAAATACGAGTAACAAAAGCCAAATAAACAGTGGAACTACAATCAAACTAAAAGTCTTATGCACAGCAAAAGAACAAACAACAAACAAAATGAAAAAGCAACACACAGAATCAGAAAAAATATTTGCAAATCATGTATCTCATAAGGGCAAGTATCTCAAATATAGAAGGAAATCATGCAACTCAATAGGAAAAACAAATAAGTCAATTTTTTAACTGGCAAAAGAACTAAATAAACATTTTTTTCCAACAAAGACATCCAAATGGCCAAATGGCATATTAAAATATGTTCAATGGCACTAATCATCAGGGAAATGCAAATCAAAACCACAATGAGATATCACCTCAACTTGTTACAATGGCTAGTATCAAGAAGACAAGAGATAACTAGTGCTAGCAAGGATGTAGAGAAAAGGGAACTCTTGTGCACTACTGGTGGATATCTAAATTGGTTCAGCCACTGTGGAAAACATTATGGATATTCCTTAAAACAGCAAAAATGGAACTATCATATGCTCCAGTAATCCCACTTTTGAGTATACACCTGAAGGAAATAAAATCACTATATCAAAGAGATGTATGTACCCTATGTTTACTGAAGCACTACTTACAATACCTAAGATATGGAAACAACCTAAGTGTTCAAAGACTAGAGAATGGATAAAGATAATATTACATATATATTATTTAATATGTATATATACTTATTATACATATTATACACACAATGAAATATTATTCAAGAAAAGGCAATCTTGCCATTTTCAACAGCATGGGTGAAGTTTGAAGAGATTAAGTATTAAATAAGTCACACAGAAAAAGACAAATATTATATGATTTCAGTTACATGTGAAGTCTAAAAAAACCCAAATTCATAGAAACAGAGAGTAGACTGGTGGTTGCCAGAAAAGAAGGGGTGGGGGTGTAAAATTCAGAGAGGGAAATGAAAGTTGTCAAAGAGTACAAATTTCCAGTTATAAAATGAATAAGCTCTGGGATCTAATGTAGAACATTATGACTATAGTTAACAACATTATATTGTAAACTTGAAAGTTGCTAAGAAAAGAGATCTTGAAAATTGTCTCCACCAAAAAAAAAAAAAGCAACTAAGTTAGGTAATGGGTGTGTTAACTAACTTACTGTGGTAGTCATTTTATCATATATACATATATAAAATTGTCAAACTGTATACCCTACACATATACAGTGTTATATGGCAATTACATCTCAATTAATCTGTGGGTAAAAAAGAAACAGAACCGAAAAGGAATGAGCTTAATTTAATATGGGTAAGTTACCTGGGAGAGGTTTCAAAACCAGAAATGTACCAATAACTAATGTTCTTTAATATTGAATAATTGTCACTACCTGTAGATACCAGTCAGTGGCTATAAAGGAATTTTGACATATCAGAATGCCCATCTCCATTCCAGAAGCCATCTCTGTGAGCTCCTGGAACATATAGATTATTTTCTCAAATAATGGACTTCTAAGGCTCTGTCTAATCATTCAACAAATATTTACCCAGCACTTATGGTATTGATGAATCAGCAACAAATTCTACCCATAAAGAAATGACAGTGTATTGGGAAGATGACATGCATCTAACTATAATATACAGTAAATGTGATAAATTTGATAAGAAAAGTATACAAAATAGTATCCTTTAAGAAATAAGAATAAACATACTCACCATATGTCAGAGCCCAAATTGTTTTCCAAATAAGAGTTTCTGGAGTTTAGTGCAAGTTAGTGGCAATGCATTCTTTTCATATGTGCTTTCCAAACCAATAGTTAGTAACACATCTTTTGGTAAGTATGACTTACCAAGGAAAACAGGTTTGTTTGTTTTTTCTCCTCATGTGTGTTGCATAATCTTTCCAAAATAAGGCTCATTTTATATTTAAGAGGGCATGAAAAGAGTAGTCCTATTAAGTTAGCGTTATTTTTTCCTTCTTCATATGTAATAGGGAAGTTGTGTAGTTACAAAAGAAAAAAGAGGTAAATCATTCCATACTGTAACACTAGAGAAGTAAGGTTAACAGGCAGCAAGTGTTATATATGAAATGATAGGATTAATTATCATTTGTATGGCAGATTGTTTTTTTCCAAAAACAGTCCTAATAACATCACCCATCCACCTGGGTCTTTGACATCCCTCTCATCAAGAGGTAGGATCTCTGTTTTTTCCTCTTGAACCTTAGCAGGCTTGTTACCCAAAAGACAAGGTCATAAAAGGCATTACACTTTCTGCTTCTTTCTCTCAAGACACTGGCTTTTAGAACTTCCATGTGAACAGGCTGGCTGCCCTAAGGCCAACATGCTGTAAGAAAGCCCAAACTAAACCACATGGAGAAACCACATAAAGAGAGAAAGATGCCCAGTCAGCCCCCAGCTGCTTTAGCCCCCTTTATCAGCTCTGGCCACAGTCTAACTGCAACCACATTAGAACCAAACCAGCACTACCCAGCTGAGGCCTTCCCAAATTCCCCACTCAGAGAATGCGTGAGCAATACCAATGACTGCTGTTGTTTTAAGCCACTAACTTTTGCGGTGATTTGTTATGCAGCAACAGATAACTGAAACATGTCAGCATCTCAACCAGTGAATACTGAATAATACCATGGACTGGGTTGAAAATGAAAGTCAGGTAAGGAACTAAAGAGGTGAAAGTCATCCTGAATGTTTATTGTAATTTCATTCAAGTTTCCATACACCTTTCCATTTTCTTTACATTTCATTCAATAACATCAACCTAATATGAAATCCAAACCAAAAAAAAAAAAAAAATCCTGAAGCACATGTGGTAAAGCTAACTTTGGTCTACTGGAAAGAGTTAACAGCAGATCAAATAGACCTATGATTCCCAAAACTGGGCCTATCTACAAAGTTCCAGAATCTTAGCTTCTGATTTACCTTTCTAGTAAGAATATATCCAATAAGATTATATATACTAAGCATATCACAATAATTTATGAAGTGCTTTTATGTACATGATTACATTTGATCTTATAAATAATCCTATGACATAGCAGAGCCTCATACAGAGAATGTTGAAACTCATAAAAACAACACAAATTGTGTAGGATTGAAGAGCTGGGGGATGAAGGTATTTAATCCAGGCTAGCAGAAGACTGGGCTACTACCCTGACCTGGGAGCCAAGACCTAAGTATGTACATTAAATACACATGATATATTTGACTGTAATTGTCACTGACCATGTGGTGTGCTCTATTAAGTGTGCCACACTTCATGGAATGAAGACTCAGGTGTATATTAAATATTATGCTCTTAAACTGTTACACTCTTTTGCTTTTAAAATACCCTCGTCTGAAAAACTTGCATTTTTTATTATTCTCTGGATAATCACTAAAGGCTATTCCAAGGACTAGTCTCAGAAGCCTTGTAATTTTTTAAATGTTAAACAAAGTAGGTGCTATTTCAAAGTCCAAAGGTTTGATTTAATGAATGCCAAGCATCTCAAATCCACAGGAAATTTTTTTAAGAAAACATTGCTGGATATCCTCTGAAGAGGAAAGTTAACATATGGAGCAAATGGAATTCTCATTGAGCTCTAAGCACTGCTCATCAGGTTAAAAGAGGTTTTTTGTTGTTGTTGTGCAGTATGCCTAAACATTGATTATTTACAGGAAAACAAGCTTTTTTAAATTCTTAAATTCCCTGTTCTTTGCCACTAACCACCCCTCCCCAATCATTGGAATAGTTCCATCTTGTTTTAACAACTTCCCATTAAACCTCATGAACCATATCCTGTACTTAATGGGCTGTTAATATTTTAAAGCTTCTGTAGTTCTAAATCCCTGTAAATCCTTGGTCCCTTTTGCAACGTTGAAAAGATATACCAAAAATTTTTCCCAACTGATGCTACGAACAAACAAACACACAACTTACATTTTAAAAGATAAACAATAATTTGTACTATTACAATAGACATAAGCCTAACAGTGTAGCAGGCACAATAATGATAACAACTATATAGCTGAAAACAACTAAGTGTAGTTGGAAACATAGAGGTATTATACTGGCTTCGAGCCACATACTTGTCACATTAGCCCACCATATGCCACAATGCACTTGCTTAATCACAAGAATGGCACTTCAGTGCCTAAAAAATAAACAAATACAATTAAAGGCATCTGCCAAGAGAGGTTAAGGTGATTTATGTCCCTTTAGAATATGAACAGAGACAAAAAACTAATAAGGTAAACTAATATCTCAAGAAAACAAACTAGAACTTTAAAAACATTCTGGGGGCTCCTGGATGGCTCAATCAGTTAAGTGCCTGACTCTTGATTTTGGCTCAGGCCATGATCTTACAGTTCTTGAGATCAAGCCCCACATTAGGCTCTGTACTGTTGGGATGGAGCCTGCTTGAGATTCTCCTTCCCTCTCTCTCTGCTCCTACCCCACTTGTAAATGTGTGTGTGTGTACTCTTTCTCTCTCTCTCTCTCAAAAATAAACATTAAAAAAACATTTTGTTATTCACCCACTTTTTTGGAAGTTATTAAACAGTTCAGATGATGTCATCTCTAGTTTCTATTACCCTGTTTGTATGCATTTGCATAGCATTTTAATAATTCTTTTCAAGAACTAGAATAAGAAAACAGCCTTTATCTAAATCAAACATTTCAGTTCAGATAAAACCTACAGGGCTTAAAATGTCTTGGTTGATCATGAGATAAGAAAAAAGCTATACTGTCTGATTGGAACAGACATGTCCTATCTATGGCCAACCTCTCTGCTCTGCTCCTGCCCTTTCTAACTCTCCAATCACCTCTTAAAGAATTAGAGATTTCACAGCAAAAAAAAAAAAAAAAAAGTGCATTTATATATGTTGTTTCCCTATATAATACTTTATATTTATAAATTTTAAAACTATGAAATAAGTGAGAGATCAGCCTACCTTAGATGCAAACTGATGTGTGTTTCTAATGTTTCACACTTGTTTTATTTTCTAATGTTTTATTAAAGTTTATTTATTTATTTTGAGAGACATAGAGACAGCTCAAGTGGGAAGGGGCACAGAGAGAGGAAGACAGAGAATCCTAAGCAGGCTCCACAATGTCAGCGCAGAGCCAGATGTGGGGCTGGAACTCATGAAACTCGGAGATCATGACCTGAGCCGAAACCAAGAATCAGACACTTAACCCCCTTAGACACCCAGGCACTTCTCTACAATCATTCTTAACATTTAACTTCAATTTTTTTTTTTCTTTTTGTTTTGGTTTTATTGTTTAATCCCTGACAACTTTTCTCTATTTTTCTGCTCTGTTAGGTCCATTCAAGATTTATATAATTTTCTTCTTGAATATTACATGTGCATTCGCATATGAAATATATACATTAAATACATATGTGTACATTATACTATGCTGCCACAATTTTCAGAGGGCTTAGATTTCTTATATATCTGATAAGCATACTAACTAGTAATTAGATAATACACCTCTGGGAAATCACTGAGACAATTTCTTTTTCAGAAGCTCCTTGTAAGAGTTCAAAAGACTACTTTGGTTCTGTAAGCTCACACATACCTTTTTATTTCATAATATCTAAATATTTCCATTAGTTTCAACTCCCTTGAATTAACATTTGAATAAAATTCCTTTTTTTCCCCCTAGTTCCTCGCCAATAAAATGAAAAACTGGCTAAAACAATTTTAAGAGGCTTTCTAATACTAAACTTCTATAAAGAGATGTCTTTCTTTTAAAATGTTTATTTATTTGAGTTGGGGGAGGAGCAGAGAGAGAAGGAGAGAATCCCCTCCATGCTCAGCATGAAGATGGATGCAGGACTTGATCTCATGACCATGAGATCATGACCTGAGCTGAAATCAAAAGTCAAATGCTTAACTGACTGAGCTACCCAGGTGCCCCAAGAAATGTCTTAACTAAATAAAAGCAGTATTTCCAAAGAAAGAAAGACTGAGGCAGATGAAGGTCTTCTACCTCCAAAGCCCTAGCTTCATTATGATCAAGTTCTCACAATCTTTTCCGTAATATGGATTGCTAGAAATACCAAACTGTGAAACAATGGATAACCTAGAACAACTCACCTAATAGAATCCCATAATTCATGAGAAGTCTTTTTGCTCCTTATGGGATCTTCCTAAAAATGATCTCTACTCATTAAAAAATTTCAAATTAGCTTTGAAGATGTTTCAAACACATCACATTTTTAATTCAACTTCACCATAAGCCTTTACCAATTTGTTACATAATTTCTTCTAATATGCTTAAACAGAAAGAATAGAATAAATCTTTTTTTCCTAAGTTAATTTTAATGTTTTTCATCTACTCTCATGGGAACTTTATTTTCTCCCTAGGGGAGGAATATTTAATAGCAATTTGCTTAAAATCTCCTCTTTTCATGAAAAGTAAAAGAATAGAAAAACATGCTATTTTGATTTCTTAAAGGTACTATATGTGTACATTAGAGCAGAGTTAAAATAATCAGGCAACATAAACATATTCCATACTCCTTCTGTGAAAACAGAAAAAATTACTCAGCATCCCACACTCAAATATCATTTGGATACTTAAAAATAATTAACTAGGGGCACCTGGCTGGCTCAGTCAGGTAAGTGTCTGACTTCGGCTCAGGTCATGATCTCATGGTTCATGAGTCTGAGGCCCACATCAGGCTGTCTGCTGTCAGTGCAGAGCCTGCTTCAGATCCTCTGTCTCCTTCTCTCTCTCTGTCCCTCCCTCACTTGTACTCTCTCTCAAAAATAAATAAACATTTTTTAAAAAATTAAATAAATCAACCTTTATTCTATTCCTTTCTAAGACAACCCCAATTCTTCATCTGTCTTCCTCTTTCAGAACAGGTATTTTTCATACAAGAATCCATTGCCAAATATATATATATAGCCCAGATCCTTATATCTTAGACTTTTCCATAGTCATTACAATATTTAACAAAATGATAAAATGATTTGCACAGAGAAGATATCACCTTTCCAGGTCAGTCTCCTTTCCTCCACCTCTTTCCTCTACCTTGTTATTCCTTTTCCACCCCTTCCTCCCTCCCTCCCTTTTTTTTTGTCTCCACTATCACTTGTCATAACTCTCAGTGACTTCAGCACCAATTTAAATCACCCTAATACCTTGTCCTCTCATTTATATGGCATTCTTATTTTCAATAGTCTTGCCCTCCCTCTGCCTCAGCCATAGTTATAATCAAGACCTTGTTATCACTAATTTCAAGCATTCCATTCTCTGACCATCTTCTGTCTTCCCAGCTTCTTACCACTTTTCACTGTTCCTCATCAGTGAAATGAAAAAAAAAAAAAAGCCTGAAGAAAAAAGCCTTACCATATTGACTGATTTCACTTTAAGAAGTAACCTCAAGTAAGCCCTTAGCAATTCCCAGTAATGCAACTATATTTCACTAGTCACTGTCCTACTTTCCTCAGTGATTAATGCACAATTCTCTCTCCCCAAATCTTCAGTATCCTTTTCTTTATTTACTTCCAATTGATTGTTTCCTATTTCACTGAGGAAATAAAAGCAACCAGAATAAAGCTTCCAGATGCCCCCACACCAAATATGACAAACTATATTCTGATGCATGTATTCTGCCTTCCCTCTTATTACAATGAGTGAATTTTCCAGGCTCCTATCCAAGCACCCTGCCTTGTATTGAGTATTGGATTCCATTCTTTGAAGCTTTCTCAAGGGCATAAAACTGCAGATTTCCATTCTCCCTCTTGCACTATCAAATTTTATCTTTGATTATGCTCACTATTATACAATACATTTAATATTTCTCCATTCTAGAAAGCAAAACAAGTTAAAAACAAAACCTCCATGGACTCCATGATTTCTCCAGCTACTGCCTGACTTCTTTCATCTGATTATAGAAAAATTCATTGAAAAAAACTTTTGTATATCCACCATCTCCACTTCTTTTCCTTCCTTCCCTTCCCCCCACCTCACTTCCTTCCTTCCTTCCTTCCTTCCTTCTTCCTTCCTTCTTTCCTTCCTTCCTTCCATGAACTCATTACAGTCAGGCTTTCATCACACTCTTCCTTGAAATACTCTTCAAGATCACCAATAGACTCATTTTATTTACTCAGGAACATTTGATACAGGTGACCATGCTCTCCTCCTTGAAACACTTTCTTTGCTTTTCTTTTGAAACACCATACTGTCTTGGTTCTCCTGTTTTAGTGGTTACTTTTTCTAAGTCTCCTTTCTTGATTTTTCCTCTGTTTACTGAAATCTAAACATTAAAGTAATCCACACTCAATCTTTGGACCTCTTCTTTTCTCTACATGCACTTAACTTCCTGGTTGTATCCAATCCAGATCAATGGCTTTAAATACCATCTATAAACTGAGGTTTCTCAGATTGTTAACTACAATGCCATCCTCCCTAACGAAAGCCAGAGTCATGTATCCAGTTGCCTACCTGACATTTCCTCTTAGCTATCTAATAAGCAACTTAGAATTTACAAGACTAAGAACTCTTGGTCTTCCCAAACCTATTTCCCCAGCATGCTTACATCTCTTGTAAGAAGCAACTCCATTCAACCAGTTAGTCAGCCAGTTACTAGTAAGGTTTCATTTATTATTTTCTTTCTCTTATACCCCCATTCAATACAATGGCAAAAATCCGTTGACTCTGCCGTCTAGGCATGCACTTAGAATGTGACTCCACTGCCACCACACTGCTCTAAGACGCTATCATGTCTGACCAGAAATGCTGAATAACTTTTAACTGGTAACTCTGCTTTCACTCTTGCTTTTCTACCACATTGTACATACATAGAAACCAAAATAAACTTGTAATGCCTTTTCTTTCTCAGAGTAAAAGATTGTCTTTACTATGCTCTCTAAGGTTATACAGGATCTGGTCCTTGAACCTCTCTGATATGTCCCAATCATTTACTCAGCCCCTGTTGTACTGGCCTCTTGTTTTTTCCTTTCATTCCCTTTAGCTTGCTCATGCTTCAAGACCTTTCTTTGTTCTGTTTCATTTGACCAGAATGCCCTTCTCCCAATATCTACTCAGCTTATTCCATCACTTCAATTTAGTCCCTAAAATTAAATGTCACCTTATGAGAAGCCTCGTGACCACCCTATATAAAATAGCAAATTGACATACATATATAGAAACACATACTATGACTCTGTAGACTCTAATATATTCATGCACTTATCATTAGCTAACTTATTCCGTATTCAAGTATCTTGCTTTTCATCTGTGTCGCTACTAAAACGTAATGTCTTCAAAAGACAGCAGTAATTTTATTTGTTCACGGAGGTACTTTAGTACTTATAATGCACAGTACAGGGGTCCCTGGGTGGCTCAGTCAATTAAGCACCCAACTCCTAACTTCAGCTAAGGCCATGATCTCAGGGTTCATGAGTTCAAGCCCCACATCTCTTGGCACAGAGCCTGACTGGCATTCTGCTTCCCTTTTAATCTGCCCCTCCCCTGCTTGCTCTCTATTTCTCTTTCAAAATAAATAAAAATAAGCTTTTAAAAAATGCACAGTACATAAGTGATCAATAAAAATAAATTCATGATTATAACACATCCTACCAATTTAAAATCACTGTTTATGAATCTTTATCCAAGTTGTCAATTATATCCACATGTGATATACCAAATCCTGAAAAAACTCAAATAAACTTTTACATTATAGTATTGATATCATTCATTCATTCATTCATTAGCAAATTAAGAAAATATGTTTAACTTGGTTTTTTATCAGAAGCAGCATAAGTTACTTAAGTGTTTTGGCTTCTATGATAATCCCATACTCTAGAAAGAGAAAACATTGTATTTGTAATTTCAGAAAGTTACTTACAATTCAGGTTGACTACAGTTATCATATGGTTTCCTAAAAACACACTTGTGCTTGGAAGAAAAGAAGACAGGAGATACTGGAAGCAAGGAAAGAGTGAGAAAGAACATTGATAAGAGAAGTTGGGAGACCTAATGACAAACCTGTCCATGTTACAAGTGCTCAAGTCCCAGGCACTGTAGGTAACCAACTATGCAACATGCCTGTGTATTATAAAAAATAACATGTACTCTTATATAAATTATTATTATATACAAATTCAGTCACATTACACTTAGTTTATATTGAGCTACTCATAATTCCTTAAGTTGAATTAATTATAGTTACAAGTTATAGTGAATAATAGTTGTTAGCTTTCTTTTTCTCATGTTACATACTGAATGCTTGTGTCCTCTCCCTTCCCCCAAAATTTATATGTTGAAGCACTAATCCCTAACGTGATGGTATTTGGAGAGGTAATAAGGATTAGATAATGTCGTGATAATGATAATCTATACAGAAAAAAATATTTAAAAGCCAAATGTTTTTATAAATAACCCAATCTCACAACATTCTATTCTCTTTCTCATCAACGTCTCTTCTTGTTTTGGCAGCTTCTCACCTTTTTTGGTCAATCCTTCCCCAAAGTCTATCTGATTATCTCAAATTGGAGTATGAGTAACTAAATGAGTTTGGCAGGTTGCCATAAGGTAGGCAAAACCATAAGACAAATGTGGTACATCTTTTTGCTGGTTCAATTTTATTTAAAAAATAGGGGTATATCGAAGAAGGAGAAAGAGAAAAACAAAATAAATGGTAACTGCAATAATTTATATTAAAATAAATATGGATATATTATGGAGTAACATTTACAAAGAAGTCTCAAAAGAAATTATTTGTGGAAGATTATCATAAGCTAAACTTCCCCTCCAGACTATCCTGTAAATCACTTTACTATGCTCTTAAACATGGGAAGCAAGCAATTAGAGATGCCCTACTATGTATACCAATCATAAATCTCCTATCAAATCAATTAATCCCTCTAGGGTGCTAAATATTAATAATAGCTATCACTTATTAGTGTTAATTTGCAATAAGCACTATTCTAAAATATTTACAAGAATTATTTAATCTTGACACTCTATGAAGTAGGTCATAATTATAATCCCCATTTTATAGGTGAGGAAAATAAAGCACAAAGAAGTAATTTACTCAAGGACACATGATTAAAATAATGATAAAAGGAAGATCTCTAACATAATAAATAATTTAAAAGTTGATACATTCTGGAACAATGTATATTTTAAAAAGTAAAAACAGGAATATCAAATGCTGAAAACCTTTAAGACACAAATTAAATTATAAGAGTAGAATGATGAACACTAATGAAGAGACTTACCTAGTAATAAAGTTAGTCCTTGAAGAGTGAATTAGGATTACAAAATTAGTCATTGGAAGAGTGGATTATGATTGTAAAACCACATATGTATAAGTACCTTGTGTGCAAGCACACACGCACACATGCACACAGTACTTGTACATATATACAAGATTTCATATCATAAAACAATGGCCTAAAAATATTTCTAAGACAATAATCTTATTACTCTTACCTTGACAGTAGGTGATAAGCTATTTACATGCTACACATTCAAAGACACACATCACCAATAATATATCCCTACATAAATAAATTTGGAGAAGAGGATATTTTGTGTACATCTCCTTTAGCAATGAGATTATAGGTGGTTCATGATGGAGACTCAATATATGATAGTTCAGTTATTGGAATATTATACATCAAAAACAAACAGAAAAGGTTATTTATGAAAAATATGTATTTGATAGCAAATAACAAAATAAATGAAATTAAATTGATTAAAAAGCAACAACTGAAGTCATTGAAGACCATACTAATTCAAAATAACACTGGTGTTTTTCTGAAAATACAACTCTTTGCAGCTGAAAAAATAATTTTTTTTTTTACAAATAGTTTATTGTCAAGTTGGTTTCCATATAACACCCAGTGCTCATCCCCACAAGTGCCCTCCTCTATGGCCATCTTCCCCCTCCCCACCCCCACCCATCAGTCCTCAGTTTGTTCTCAGCATTCAAGAGTCTCTCATGGTTTGCCTCTCTCCCTCTCCCCCACTATTTCCTCCCTTCTGCTCCCCCACGGTCCTCTGTTAAGTTCCTCCTAATCCTCCTATACATGCAAACATATGGTATTTGTCCTTCTCTGCCTGACTTATTTCACTCAGCATAACACCCTCAAGGTCCATCCATGCAGCTGAAAATATTTAATATTAATTTACAAGTCCCAAATCAAGTGTATCTCAGTACTCTCTACTATACTGCTTCATTTTATGAGCATCTAGTTCTAGCAAATCTTTTTAACTTGCTTAGTAGTTTGTTAAAAACAGCCCTAACCTACACATCAAATATCAAAGGTCATGGAACTGCCTTTACTTTTCTGTAACAACAAAGAAAGAACTTGATGTTTTGCTCAATTTGTAGCCTCTTAAAATGACCTTATAAGACCTAGCAACAGGCTTCCATATCTTAAAGAATCACTGCCTACAACTATAGGCAGTCTCAGTGTGACATCCTTTCACAACACAATGCTTTCTCTAAAGGAACTCTGTGGTAAGCCTGTAATTTTCTAAGTTTCTTTCCACTTTCAAGAAAGTGAATAAATGAAAACTTGGCATGATACCTGCGCAAGATTGCAAACCTTAACATAAACTGTCAGTCACAGTTTTTTCCCAGGCAATTTTCTTTAGTAGGGCAATGTATTACTCAGGTTTTCCAGAAACATTTCCAATTACAAGCACTGCAGGGTTCTTTTAAGAAAACATTTTTTTCACTATTATCTATAAACATCCATTTATTTAAAAAAAAGATTACCATTTAAAATAAAACTTAAATTATAAGCAACATTATTAATCATTTCTAACTGGCTAGTTACATTTTATAATGCAGTTTTCCACCTATCCTCAAAGAATGTTTTTATCTAATGTCTTCCATTTCTAATCCCATAAAAAATGACATTTATAACTTGATGTCATAAGGGAAAAGTCATTTTACAGTAAAAGTCCATGTTTTTCTTAAATACTTGGATAATAAAATTATTAAAGAACCAATAAAATATACATTCTACAAAGAAGTCATTGAAGATGGCTATTCTTTTGGTGTTTTAGGTTAATCTTATTCCTTCTCTAAACAATTGTAATTTCATTTTGCCTCCACTATACCAGAAGTCTATTATCAGAATTCAGTCAACAGATAAATACTAAATGCTATACTATGGAAAACAAATTAAACTATGAATTTGCACTCAGGGAGGAAATGCTAATACATTTACATATATAGCTGTAACACTAGATGGAAAATGACAAAGGTGCAATGAGAAGAATATAGATAAAGTCACAGGAAAGATAAGATTATTGCTGGTTTCTAGGGTAAAAGAAATTTTAAAATGATTTATGGGCATTTGAGGTAAACAATAAAGGACAAGTAGAATTTGGAGATGATTCAGAAAAGGGAAAGACTAGCCCAAATACAGAAACACTTTCATTTAAAGTCAAAAACTGTAAAAATTCATTCTGTAGACAAGAAGGATAAGAAGTACCCTTTTTTGGGGTGTCTGGCTAGCCCAGTCAGTGGAGCAACTTGGGGTTGTGGATTTGGGCTCCATGTTGGGTGTAGAAATTACTTAAAAATAAAGTATTTAAGAGAAAAAGAGGTGCCTGGGTGGCTCAGTCAATTAAGCGTCTGACTTCAGCCCAGGTCATGATCTCATGGTTCATGAGTTCAAGCCCTGCATCGGGTTTCATGCTGACACCGCTGAGCCTCCTTGGGATTCTCTGTCTCCTCCTCACTCTGCCCCTCCCCCACTTGCACTCTTTTTCTCTCTCTCAGAAATAAGCATAAAAATAAGGTTTAAAAAAGAAAAAAAAAAAAAAGCAGTATCCTTTGCCCCTGCCTCACATCATATGAAAAAATTAACCCAAAATAGATCAAAGACATAAATGTAAGAAGTAAAGCTATAAAAATTTTAGAAGGAAACATGGGATCAGATTTCTATGACCTTGAATTAAACAATGGTTTCTTAGATATAAAACCAAAAGCACAAGTAACTGAAAACAAAAATTGGAATTCACTAAATATTCACACTTTTGGGCTTCAAAAAACATTACTTAGAATGTGAAAAGACAATCCAAAGAATGGGAAAAAAAAATCTGCAATTCATATATTTAATACAAGTCTAGTATACATATATATAAAGAACTTCTACAAATCAATAATAAAAAATGTTACCCTCTGACTCTAGTTTACCTTCTATCTTTATCCTCCATTATACCTAACATTTTATGTTGCCTTAAAAGGTAACTTCATTTTTTTAAAAGAAAGAACAACAAAAAAATCTAAAACACTGATATACCATAATATTCTCCAAGTGTACAATTCAGTTGTTTTAGTATATTCACAAAGTATTGCAACAATCCCCACTATCTAATTACAGAATACTTTTATCATATTAAAAAGAAACTTGTAAACATTAGCAGCCACTCCCTATTTGTCCCCCGACCTAAGCAACCACTAATCTACATTCTGTTTCTGTGGTTTTGCCTGTTCTAGACATTTCATACAAATGAAACCATAGAGTATATAGCTTTTTCTGTTTGGCTTTTTCTCACACAGCATATTGTTTTCGTGTTCATCCATACTGTAGCATGGATCAGTACTTCATTCTTTTTTTGATTGAAAAGCATTACACTGAATGGATATATCACACTGTAGTTTCCATTCATCGCAAATGACTTTTGGGTTGTTTCCCCTTTAGGCCAAATAATCAATAATACTCTTATTAATATTAATGTGCAAGTTTTTGTATGGACATATGTTTTCAATTCTCTTCAGTATTTATATACCTAGCAATGGAATTGTTGAATCATATGCTAATTCTGGATCTAACTCTTGAAGAATTGCCAAGCTGTATTCCAAAATGGCTGTACCATTTTATATTCGTATCAGCAATGTATGAGAGTTCCAATTTCTCCACATTTTTACCAACACTTGTCATTTTCTGTCATTTTGATTATAGCCATCCTAGTGGGTATGGAGTAGTATCTCATTGTAGTTTGATTTCCTTTTCCCTAAAGACTAATTATGTTGACCATCTTTTCATATGTTTCTTGGACATTTGTATACATCTTCTTTGGGGAAATGTCTATTCAATCTTTTACCTAATTCTGAATTGAATTTGAGTCAAAAGCTTAAACATTGTTTAAAGAGCAAAAGAATGCTACTAAATATAGTAATAGAAAGAAAGTATAACTATAGGAAGGAAAAAATCAATGGGATATTATTTTTTTTAAAAATCTCCCTTTAAGTAACTATCAAATAAGTTAGATGAGCTAAAAATAAAATTCTGTATATGTTCTCCAATCTTCATTATTATTAATAAAGTAAAATTTGGATAAACTCCAAATATAATATGGATAAAATCCAGCTACAGTGTTACAGCTGGTAACTGTTCTTTAATATTAAAAATAATTATCCTATTCCCTTTTAATACTTATAATTTGGCATTTTAGATTTAAATCTTTGATAACTTCACTTGACTTTTTTTCTCTTAAACCAATCTCCAAAGAGTGTTTTAACCGAAGTTAAAGTCAGCAACTCAAAAAATATCTGTTACTGCTGCTGATGATGATTAAGAAATACCTAGTGTTGGCTCAGTCAGTAAGTAGAGCATCTTACTCATCTAGGGTCATGAGTTTGAGCCTCACATTGGGTGCAGAGATCACTTTAAAAAAAAAGAAAAGAAGAAGAAGAAAGAAATATCTAGTATTAAATCTGGGGAAAATCTTTCTTTTGTACTTTAATATCAGATATTTGACTGTCCTATAAAACTGTCCTAGAATCCCCTTTCTCTTCATTTCAATCTCAAGTGTCCTTTGTCTTTCTTAGCCTCTAAGTCTGATTCCCAAACATGTGGACCTTGTTTTCTTGACTCTTTTCCTCAGTAATTTTTGAAGCCCACCAATACCCTAAGACTCAGAATTATTTATTATTTTATTCTATTGATACTGAATAAGAAAATCTTCAGTTTTTAAAATGTGGATTTGCACTCACAATGCCAAATTACAAATCAATCTTAAAAACATGTTAAAGTCAAAGTACATTATATGAAATCTCAATACATCTCCTTCATATCAGTTTCTGTTATTTAGCATTCCTGTCATAAATTGACTTCCTTAGGTAACTCAGAAGTTAGAAATAAAAGTCAAAGCTTTCTTTTAAAATCTGCTAAAATTGAAATTCTTAAGCAAATTTATATTCTCACTTCAGAGCCATATGTTAAAGAAGTTAGCATTTCCTTCTACATGGAGGAAGCATTGAAGACTTTAGCAGTAAAATTAAACCATGTTATCTTTAATCATAATTGTAATGAATATCACAACAATTATCTTTCACTTTTCACTCCACAAGTACTTTTCTAAATTAGTAGGCAGTAATTCTGACATATTGGAAAGTAAAAATATTTAGTTCACTTGTCATCACTGAATGTCAAAGATAATTTTGTAAAGACTTTGTGGTTCCAGATGCAAATCAATGTCAACATTACACACTTGTGAGCACTAATAATAATTGTAAATGGAATAATGACTCTGAAAACTTTCCCATTCTAAGCTGTCAATATGAGTGTCATACAATATATTATTTTATATTTCATTTGTCAACATTGGCTTGGATAGCAGTGCCTAAATTTATTATATACTTTTTAAGAACTTCTATATCTTTTGAGTGTGATTCTCACAGGAGAGCTATGAATCACTTGCTAGTCATGTTATCTTTCCACAAATGATCAGTGGCAGCTTACAATTAACTGAGCATGTATTACAAAAGTAGAAAATAAAATCTATGAAAAAGATAATATAATAATTGCAGGTTGCTTATATGGGTTAGTCAATTCTACAAAACAATACAAGCATTTAACAATGATTTCTGAAAAACCAGAAACTGCGAGAAATATACAGTAAGTTACAATTTTCCTACAGCACCAACGTCGGAAATATATTGGGTCTATATATAGATCATACTTTTCTCAAATGAATGGAAAAATCTACCTTAAAAAACTGCTATCAAAAAGAAATAAATTGCATCTGTGTAAGATGCATAAAAATTACTACTTTTTATTAATTTTTTTAAGTTCACTTTTTCTTTAAAAAAAAAGTTTATTTTTGAGAGACAGAGAGAGAGAGAGCGAGCAAGCAGGGGAGGGGCAGACAGAGGGAGAGAGAGAGAATCCCAAGCAGGATCCACATTGTCAGTGCAGACCTTAACACAGCGCTTGCTCTCACATACCCTGAGATCATGACCTGAGTCGAAATCAAGAGTGGGCTCAACCAACTGAGCCACTCAGGTGCACCAAATGAGTAGTTTTTAAAAAGCCCCTTGAATGTTTCTCTTTCTTCCCCAAAGTAATGTCCTCCTGGCACACAGAAAACAATAAAATATTACAGAAGTATATAAGGTAAGGGACAGTTCTCTATAATCCCACCCTAATCCCACCTCTAAATTAGTTTGAAATATTGTCAATTTAAGAAATTGTGTGTGTGTGCACATGTGTGTGCATACAAAAATCAAAAGGTTCTAAACATTTCCATTGGAAAATAACTAAATTTGAAAAAAATATTCTGTGTTAACAGAATACATAAATATGATCTCTATATGCAATTTCCAAACTCAAATTAAGTCATCAACTAATTAGATCAAGGTAAATCCAAATCAAATTGCTTTCTGCAAATGGCAAAGCATTCCAAACCTAACTTTCAGTGTCTCTTACTTAAATTGAGGGAGAAGGTTTTACAAGTTATAACCCAGTGTAGTTTCTATTTTCAGAAGTTGAGAATGCGACACTTTTATTTCTAGGCAAGACTTAAATATTGCTAGTTCAAAGTCTTAAAAGTTAAAGGTAAAAGGTAAGGGAGCCCCTTTCCTAAAATTAGGGTTGCATCAGATAGCAGATAATCGACAGCAATCAAAAGCATAAACCAATATAAAATCTATTGTTTAAAATAAAATATTTCCTTTTGGGTTTTCGTTGTTGTTCTGCAAAACTATTCTCAGATTCATACTAGGATGAAAATCATCAAAGGAAACATGATGTTACACTAATGTATTTGAAATTACATGTTTTTGGATTCCTGTTCAATTTTAATTATAATATTACAGAATGGGAAACTATGAATAACGTTTTACCTAGTATTTATTTTAAACTTTAACAGTTGCCACTTAAAAAATAAATCTAAAAGCACATTATTCAGAACGCTTCCACATTTTACATCTTTTTAAAATGCAATACCAATAATGAACACGTCTACCTAATTCAACAAACATGTATTGACTCTGCATCTTAATTTGTTCTTTCCTAAATACCAAGATAGCAACACAAGAGCAGCACTTGTAAGAAATAAGTAGTTCACCAGGAATTACCTCATCATAAGGTTTAGCTAAAACAATATAAAACTAAAGAGGCAAATTTGTTTTCCAGGCTGTGATTGCTTTTTCTTTTCATTTCATTCTAAAGCATAGTTTACTTTGATTTTCCCCCTTCATGTCCACCCCTTCCCCTAAGTGTAATCAAGCAAGGAAAATTCCACTTTGATGTAGAGATCATGAAAAAAGAATAAATCAAAGCTTTTCTGAAATCCTCTTTTGCCCCCAAAGATCTACTACAGAACTCATGAAGTAGACAATTAAATGGGCAGTTTTAGTTAGAAAAACAAATTTATATATAAAGAATAAGTATACTCAATGCCATTCACTTAAGAACCAAATTATTGGTTTTAAATCAGGAATTTACAAAACTAGTTTATCATATTGTCAATGGAATATGGGAATAAATGGAATTTGGGTGCATAAAGTAAACAAAATCTTTGATCCTATTATATCAAAACTCTCAGAATAATATGTAAATGATTATACATTAAACAGTGCTAAATGAACACAGTTGGAGGAAGGGGCATTTCCATTACAGTTTGCATTTCAGATTAAAGTTCTCAGAACACCTTTCTGCAAATGATCTATGATACTATATTTTGTTGTTTTTTTTTAATTTTTTTAAATTTTTAAACATTTTTATTTATTATTGAGAGACAGAGAAAGGCAGAGCATGAGCATGGGAGGGGCAGAGAGAGGAATCTGAAGCAGGCTCCAGGCTCTGAACTGTCAGCACAGAGCCCGACACGGGGCTCAAACTCACAAACCGCAAGATCATGACGTGAGCCGAAGTCGGAGGCTTAACCAACTGAGCCACCCAGGTGCCCCATGACACTATAATTTTGAAACATGATAATGAATCACATAAATATTAATATGCATCCTGAAGGCACAAAAAGGCTTATTTCTTAAATTTTAAAAATATATTATATTTATTATGTCCAAATTATTATCATTTCAACATAGATACTTATGTGAAAAATTTGTAATGAGATACTGTTCATTCTTTCATTTGGGGTAGTTCTTTGAAATCCAGAGTGCTTTTTACACTTAAATTACAACTGTATTTAGGTGAGCCAATTTTCAAATGCTCAGTAATCAGATGTGGGCATTGGCTACCATATGGACAGTGTAGGTGTATACATTCCTAGAAGTGGAATTGCTAAGGACAACATGTGCTTAAATTTTTATGGCTGTTGCCAAATTGTTTTTTTTAAGACACTTAAAATTTTTTAATAATTACCATGTAGTAAAATTAACTTTTTGTCTACAGTTCTATTAATTTTAACACATGTATAAATGTGTTACCATCACTACAATCAAAGGGTACTATCACTCCAAAAAACGCTACCCCTTTATACTCACACCATTTTTCTGACCCTTGGCAACCACTGACCTGCATACTATATTTTTGTCTTTTAAAAAAAGTCATATAAATGTAATCAATCATACAGTACATAACCTTTGAGACTAACATAATGTCTTTGAGATTCATCCAAATTGCTCCATGAGTCAATAGTTAGTTCTTTCTTATGGATTGCTGAGTAACATTCACCTGTTGAAGAACATTTAGGTTGCTTCCGCTCTGGGGTGATTATGACTAAAAGTTCTACAAACATTCATATACAGGTTTTTGTATGAACACAAGTTTCATTTCCCTGTGATAAATACCCAAGACCATGATTGTTGGGTTATTGGTAAATGTACATTTAACTTTATAAGAAACTGCCAAACTGTTTTATAGAGTGGCCATACATTTTCAGCTCCTACTAGCAATGTGTGAGAGTTCCAGTGACCTCTTATCCCAGTCAGCACCTGGTGTTCACATCTTTTTTTTTAATTTAAGCCATTCTAATGGATGTGTAGTCGGATCTTATCATAGTTTTAATTTTGTATTTCCATAAAGCTAGCGACGTTGAACAACTTTTCTTATGTTTATTTGAAACTGGCCTTTTAGGGGAAAAAAAAGTTCATGCACACCCAAAAATCTCAAGTCAATTCTACAGGAAAATAAAGCAAAACTTACAGTGTCAATGAATTTGTCAGTTGTTCCATTGTTTTCATTTAACCTGAAGTTTAACTATCTTCCATTTGTCTTATTTAATGGACTCTACATCTATTTCTAACACCTAATTTGAATTATATCTAAGTCTCAGCCCCTTTTAAATATAATTCCCCTGACTCTTGAATGATGAGAACAAACTGAGGACTGATGGGTGTGAGGAGGGGAGGAGGGAGATGGGCATGGAGGAGGGTACTTGTGGGGTTGAGCACTGGGTGTTATATGGAAACCAACTTGACAATAAACTATTTGTAAAAAAGAAAAAAAAATTCATTCCACTCTCTCAAATAAAATAAAATTTTAAAAAGGGGAATAAATAAATAAATATAATTCCTCTGGATGCTTTTCTTCTTTTTTTTCAACTCTGTCCTAATGATATGCAAACTTATACTTTTTGAATGACGGACCTGCATTTTCTCCCACTGAATGGATTTTTCTACCTCAATGTCCTACCTTCACCTTCACATTCGAAAGCCAGTAACTTTATCACTTTTCCCATACCTTTTCCCATACTTTGCCCATACCTGTAAATACAAAAATCATTCTCATCCTGTAAGCTGAAACTTGGTATTATTTTTTTACTACATTTCTTGCTTCTCCACAGAGAAGAGTCCAGAACTCTCTTTGTGATGTTAGTAGGAAACTACTGGGATGTTTTCTGGAACAACTGAATGGTCACACAGAAAAGACCTGTAGACACTGATATTTTTGCTCCCCCAGGAAAACAGTCAGCCAAACTCCAATCAACATAAGGGAAATTTTCTATCAACAAATCCAATCCAATGTAAATAAGGATCCCAATTGGTATTTTTTCAATATGAACAGGTAGCCAAGGGGGTTTAAAAAATGGGAAAGCAAAAATAAACAGGGAAAAAAGTACATGTGTATGCACTTGTAGCAAATATTCTTATACAAGTCAAATTCTTCCCCAGCTCATTTACTTATAGTGTTTATTTATTATTTGCCTGTACTATTTATTTCCTTTGCCCAAAACTCATGCCATTGTCACTCTCCTCCTCCAGCATGGGTGACTCCTCATCCTTCACAACTTCTGAAAGTTCTCAATTTTGTTTAAAGTAATTTCTATGCCTAACGTGGGGGCTTGAACTCATGACCTCAAGATGAAGAGTCATCTGCTCTACCAACAAAGCCAGTCAGGTGCCCCAAACTAACCACATTAGTTACCTTATGAGAAAGATTTTTCTACTACCTTGTATAGTTTGTCTCTACCCTAATACAAACCACACATTAAAATTATGTATTTCTTTGTCTACTTATTCATAATCTATTTCTCTCTAGAGTGAAAGCCAAGGGCTTAGACTTATTGTCTCTTATTTGTTATATGATCCCCAAAACTTATATGTAGTAAGTGCTCAATAAATGTTTGTTGAATACCTCAATAAATGAACATATGCAACTTTATGGCATTTTTTGGAGAAGATAGCAATTTCTATCCCTGTCAAAATTATTTTTAATAGCTTTCCTATTCCTTCTTCCAGCATTTCCAGTATACTCCTATGAAGTCCTAGACAACTGCCTTAGTCTTTGTTTTCTCAATATTCTTTAACATTAGGAAAATGGAGAAACTATTTTTTGAAGAAACCTTTGAAAATTACTGTACTGTTTTAATTGTTATCTTGCAGGCTCCCAAATCTATTTGCAAAGTTAAACCCAGATCTCCAGAGAAATGGTGTGGTAGGCAGTATCCCCTAAATACTTCACATATCTTTGCACAAACTATAATTCATCTTCTTCCCTTTTAATACTGTTTTTAAGTATGCATGTTTTGCTAATTTACCTCATGATATATGTAAATTAACAATTAAGAGAAAGGGCTAACGGTATGGGAGATTAGAAAACAAAAAATAACAATGTAAAATGAGGAAACAGAAAATCTGTGGAGAGCTGAACCTCATATATATTAATTTCCCAATGTTAACGTATTAACTTTTTTATAGAAAAATTTTTAATGTTTATTTTTTTTAAATGTCTTTATTTATTTTTTGAGAGGGAGGGAGACAGAGACCATGAGCGGGGAAAGGGCAGAGAGAGGGAGACAGAGAATCTGAAGCAGGTTCTAGGCTCTGAACTGTCAGCACAGAGTCTGACGCGGGGCTTGAATCCACGAACCATGAGATCATGACCTGAGCCTAAGGCGGACACTTTACCAACTGAGCCACCCAGGCACCTTATTTAACGTTTATTTTTGAGAGAGAGAGACAGTGAGAGAGCATGAGTAGGGGAGGGGCAGAAAGAGAGGGAGACACAGAATCCAAACCAGACTCCAGGCTCTGAGCTGTCAGCACAGAGCCCTACGCAGGGCTCAAACTCATGAACCAAGAGATCATGAACTGCGCTGAAGATGGATACTAAACCAACTGAGCCACCCAGATGTCCCTAAGTTATTAATTTCTTGATATCAGCTTCTTAATTGAAACATTTTTGCTTTGTATAACAGGAAAATAATTTAATTGCCATGTACAGAAAGCCTGAAATAAGAAAAGTTAAAGAAAGAACAGGTTAAAGGAAAGATTAGGAATTTGGTTGTGCATATGTTAGGCTTGAGGTGAATGGAGATGTCAATTAGGTAACAAAAACAGAGTTAAGGGGAGGGATCAGGGCTGGAGATGTATATTTGGATTTCAATGAGGCTTTAAACATTCTTAACTGTATAGATGGCACTTACAATCGTGACAATGAATGAGATCACTAAAAGTAAATGTAAGTTTGGAAGAAATTGTGAGAGAAGTGGGCAAAATACGCAAATGTTACATTTTCTCATTCTGGAAAGACTTTTCAAGAGTTATTTATGTTAACATTTCCTTAATATTGACCAATTATTGAGGTACTGATAATTCATGAAATGAGAAAGATATCATTTAAGGGGATGTTAGTCTTTGATAGATTTGGGGAGTAGGGTAGGAAAGATATAGTTAATTTAGTAAATAACCTCCTCAAATAATGCAGTGTGAAAATTTAATTAAAAAAGAGGAATAACTTCTAATGAATGTCTCTAAGTGAGTTTGCCCCTTCTTTATTCCTCAAGCCTTTCTCTTTCTCCTCTACCCTTTTACCTCACTCATCAAGAACACCTCATCTCCCAACATCTGAGCTCAGATTTTTGTCTGGCATTCAGTTCTTTGGGATAAGTTTAAAAAGCAAGTGAAATGCTAATTCAAATAGTTCTAAAAAGCCTTTTTGAACCGGAGAGAAAAGAGGCATTGAATTTTTTTCCACCCATTTTCCACTGCTTTGCATATATTAGCACTTCATCTCTCTCACACACACACACACACACACACTATCCTCCACGACACTGCAAGCAACATTTTTCAAATCTGATCATGTCACTTTTTCACTTGAATTTTTGCAATGTCATACTTTTTTATAATAAAACTTAATTTTAAAATAAAACTTAATTTTCTTTTTAAGATCTAGTTTTGTTATTTTTTTTAAACACAAATGAAGTAATGCTTTATGCATTATCCTATAATTTTGTTTGCCTGCTTTACTTTATTTCTTGAAGAAGTTTCTCAAGTCCATAATTTCTTTTTTTTTATTTTTTTAACATTTATTTATTTTTGAGAGACAAAGAGAGGCAGAGGACAAGCAGGAGTGAGGCAGAGAGAGAAGGAGACACAGAATCCAAAGCAGGCACCAGGCCCTTAGTTGTCAGCACAGAGCCTGACATGGAGCTCAGACTCACAGACTATGAGATCATGACCTGAACCAAAGTCAGACGCTTAACCAACTGAGCCATCCAGGCGTCCTTTCATGTCCATAAATTCTTGATTAGCATTGCATAATATGGACATACTTTACCTGTGTACAGAGGTTCCCTTTTTTTTTTACTAACTAAAAAACAAACAAAAGAAATCTATTTAAATACTCAGAAACAGGGGAAATGGTTATTTCTATACAGTGGTGCTAAACTTATAAGCATGCACATAAAATGGTCTGGCCCCTTCAACTTCCCTAATACTATTGCATATCATTTTGCCCTTTGATCACTACATTTCACTTCTTTTCCTCAAATCTGACAAACTCATTCTTTGACTTACCACTGAACTGAACACTTAGCAGCTGATAGCACAATGACATTTTTTTTACCATGACATATTTTCATCAATTCAAAAACAGGTTGGGGGTGCCTGGGTGGCTCAGTCGGTTGAGCGTAGGCTTTGGCTCAGGTCATTATCTCGCAGTTCATGGGTTCGAGCCCCGCGTCGGACTCTGTGCTGACAGCTAGCTCAGAGCCTGGAACCTGCTTCAGATTCTGTATCTCCCTCTCTCTCTGACCCTCCCCTGCCACGCTGTCTCTCTCTCTCTCTCTCTCAGAAATAAAACATTAAAAAATTTTTTCAAAAACATAGGTTTAATAAATGAATCAGTAAATTAATTTCTACCTGTCTAACCTCATTACACATAACTTCTCACCCACATTTTCCATCCTAAAAATACTGAACTTTTAGTTCCCCAAATGAGGCCATTTTCTCACTCACATTTTCTATATCACTATCTCTTTCTTGAACAAGTACCCTTTCCTATAGAACTTTCAAGTCCCTAAACGAAGTTATGTTTGGATTCTCCTACACATAAAATTGGGTGCTGCTTCTATGAATGTACTACACTTTGTCTTCTCAAAACCTGATTTGTGCCTAACATATAGTTAATAATAGTTCCAAATTATCACTATGACTCCCTACAGGTGCCTAGCACCATACCCAGTATTCACATTATGTCATTAATACCACACTATCATACAAATTTAGAGAACTTTGGTATTCAGCCTCAGGTCACCAACTAACTGATGTAATGTCAGGGGTGGGATTCAAGGTCTGTGTGACTCCAAAGCACACTTTGAAGTACTTAACAATATCTATACAATAAGTACTTTTATAATGTACTCCTCAGAGTAACTATCTGATTTTGCATAAAGTAAAATGTTCATCTTTACTTTTTATATAAATTCAATAAAAGAAATGCAATCAAGTCAAATAAAAGTACATTACATATTTCTTCAAAGGAGACAGACAAATAGCTACTAAGCATATGAAACAATGCTCAACAGATCCTTCAAGAAAATCCAAATCAAAACCACAGTAAACTATTAGTTGATACTCACTAGTAATACTGTGACCAAAAAGACAGATAATAAAAAGTGTTGGCCAGAGTGTGCAGAATTTTGAACACTTATACAGTACTGGTGGTAATGTAAATAATGGACCCACTTTGGAAAAGTCTGGCAGTTCCTCAAAAGGTTAATACTAAGTTACCATGTGACCCAGCAATTCCACCCCAGGTAGATACTCCAAAGAAACTAAAACACATGTCTACATAAAAACCTGCAAATAAATGCTCTTAGCAGTATTATTCATAACATTAATAAAGGGGGAAAAAACTCAAATATCCATGAAGGATGAATAAAATGTGGTAAACTGTGGCATATCCATAAATAGAATATTATGCAGCCATGAAAAAGAATGAAGTATTGATACATGCCACAACATTGATGAACCTTGAAAATAGTCTGAGTCAAAGAAGCCAGTTACAATATGATTATGTTTATATGAAATGTCCCAAACAGGCAAACCTACATAGCAAGTAGGTTTAGCAGCTCCCTAGGTCTAGGGGAAGTGTAAGTGACAGCTAATAAGTGCAGGTTTCATTTTGGGGGGTTGAAAATATTCTTTATTTTTTGAGAGAGAGAGAGAGTGAGAATGGGCAAAGAGGGGCGGGGGGGAGAGAGAGAGGGAGAGGGAGAGGGAGGGAGAGAGAGAGGGAGAGGGAGAGGGAGGGAGAGAGAGAGAAGGAAGGAGAGAGAGAGAGAGAGAGGGAGGGAGAGAGAGAGAAGGAAGGAGAGAGAGAGAGAGAGAGAGAGAGAGAATCTTAAGCAGGCTCCATGCCCATGACATGGGACTTGATCTCATGCCATGAGATCACAACCTTAGCTAAAATCAAAAGTCAGACGCCTAAACAACTGAGCCATCCAGGCACCCTGGGGGTGATGGAAGTATTCTAAGATAGACAGTGGTGATGGCTGTATAACTCTGTAAATATAGGGAAAAACAACCAAATTCTACATATTAAATGGGTGAATGTATGGTGTATGACTTAAGTATCAATAAGAATATTACAAAGGAAAAAAAAAGAGACTGATAGAACTGGATCTACGCTTGATTTTCCTCATCTGTGACATGGAAAAAAAAAAAGTACATTACAATGAACCACTAATTAAAGGTAGAAGTAAATGAGAATTCAGGTTCCTAATACATAAATGCGGAAATTACCTCTCTAAATTCTCCATTGTTATTTATTAGTAACATTTTCAAAATCCTAAAGTAACATAAATTTGGGTCCAATAAGAATTACTAACTTACCGATAACAAATACTAATCAGTACTTATATTAAGCATTATAGTATAGTTTTAGCTTTATAGTATTATAAAGCTAAGCATTATAGTATTATAAAGCTAAGCACTATGTTAGGCAAATTGGAATAAACGGGAACTCTCCTTACACTGCTTTAGAGTGTGTAAACTGATACAATCATATTGTAGATCATATAGCCAATATTTATTAGAGCTGACTACTCACGCCTTATGACCCAACAATTCTACTACTATATATTTACACTTGAGAACTCCTCATATATACTAAGAGACAGATAAAAAGATTTTGATTGTAGTACTGTTTATAAGAAAAAATTTGAAAAAATGTAAATGCTCATTGGTAAATTTGAATAAATATTCATACTATACAGTAGTTTAAATGAATTAAATAGACCCTTGTATATCAAATAGATAAATCCTGAAAACAAAAATAAATGAGTTTTTAAAATCAAATTAGAAAGGGACAATTGTAGTTTTGTAGACACTGCAACTAAAACAAAAAATCAAGCACAAAGTTAACTTAAAATATAAAATGCAAAATAACATATTTTATATTTATATGGTTTTTTAATATTTTATGTAACCATAATCTTTGGATACATAAGATGATGTAGCAAAAGCCCAAAAACATGGATGTGAAGGATCCACACAAACTTCAGTAGTTTGAAGACAATAGTTACCTCAGGTGAAAAAATGAAGGAATAGGGGGGCCTGCCTGGGTGGCTCAGTCGGTTGAGTGTGCGTCTAACTTCAGCTCAGGTCATGATCTTACAGTTCATGAGTTCAAGCCCCACATGGGGCTCTGTACTGACAAGCCCAGAGCCTGTACAGACACTGTATCTCCGTCTCACTCTGTCTCTCCCCAGCTCATGCTCTGTCTCTCTCTCAAAAATAAATAAACATTAAAACAAAATTTAAAAAAAAAATGAAGGAATAGAAGCAGAATGCAGGAAAGCCTCCAACTTTATAAACAACACATTTTTTCAAAGAATTCAAAGCAAATACTATAAAATGTTTACATTTGCCAAATTGATGTATCTATTATATTATTTTCTGTAATTCCTTTCAGTTTGGAAATTTTAAAAAAAAATTTTAAGCTTACTTATCTTGAGAGAGAGAGAAAGTGAGTGACAGAGAGAGAGAGAGGCAAGGAAAGAAGGAAAGAGAGAATCCCAAACAAGCTCCATGCTATCACTGGAGAACACAACACAGGGCTCAAACCCGCAAAACTGTGAGATCATGACCTGAGCCAAAATCAAGAGTCTGAAGCTCAACCAGCTAAGGCACCCTTCAGTTTTGAAATGTTTTAAGTTAGCTAATGGTATTATACCAATGTTAATGTCCTGTTTTGAAAACTGTATTATTGTTATATAAGATGCTAACTAACATTAGAAGCCACGAGAAGGTCATAAACTCTTTGTTCTTTTTTTGTAATTCTATAATTAGTCCAAAATAAAAAAGATTAAAGTGTTAAAATAAAAACAATAAGATATATTAAAAAAAGAAGAAACCATGTACTTATAGGGTCACCTGGCTGGCTCATTGGTAGAGTATGTGACTCTAGATCTCAACATTGTGAGTTCAAGCCCCTTGTTGGGTATACAGATTACTTAAAAAAATAAAAATCTCATTGCACCTGGGTGCTCAGTCAGTTAAGCATACAACTCTTGATTTCAGCTCAGGTCATAATCTTTGGTTCATAACATTGAACCCTACAACCTGATAGCATGGAGCCTGTTTAAGATTCTCTCTCTCCCTCCCTCTCTGTCCCTTCCCCACTAATGCACTCTCTTTCTCTCTCTCTCTCTCAAAATAAATGAATATTTTTAAAAATAAAAAAATCTTTTAAAAATGTACATACCCATAGATATGAAATAGTGTTGATTATCCTTATTACTATTATTTCTAGAACCAATATTATTTAATAATTTTGAAGATTAAAAAGCCTAATTAAAGGGATGAAAGGCCAATAATTTATATCTTATCAAGTTTGCTCTCTCATCAGCAAACTGTAACATTATTTCCATGTGTACCTTATTTTATCTTAGCATGAAATCCTAAAGTTGGAAGAAATCTTACAAGAATAGCATCAATGTCCCAACTTCAAGGCAAGCCTTTATTCAAGTCATTTCACAAAGATAGCTATATTCCTTTGTTTAAAAATCCCCTCACATGAAAATAGCATTACGTTTATTAATGATGTATTTCAAACTTGCCAGTTAGGAAAGTATCTTTTATCTACTGCCTCCACACATTAGAAAATAAGCTCCAAGAAAGCAGAGAATTTTTCTAGTTCACATCAGATTCCAGCATCTAAGATAATGCCCTGCACCTACTAGAAAACCAATATTGGAACTTAATGAAAGACCATGGGGGGAGAAGAAGGGGAAAAATAGTTGGGGAGAGGGAGAGAGGCAAACCATGAGAGACTCTTGAATGCTGAGAACAAATTGAGGGCTGATGGGGGTCAGGGAGAGGGGAAGGGGTGTGATGGGCATGGGGGAGGTCACTTGTTATATGGAAACCAACTTGACAATAAACTATTTAAAATAAATAAACGTTAGAAAAGATAAAAAAATAAGAAGGAAAGATAATATGATTATTACATATAAGATATTATTTTTCTTGTTGCTTAATATATTTCAGAATGCCTGTATCCCTTATTTGAACATTAAGTAAGTACACCTGGAGGTTTTAATTGTCCAATTTTTACTAACAGTTTATCTTAAATAATTCATTTAGTCTCTTTCCTTTAAAGGTAAAATAAAATATGTGCTTTAATACTAAACTCAAAGACACACCTGTTATTAAACTAAGGTTCAGTTGCTTAATATAGTTATCAAAGCCTTTTTTATACTGAGCAGAAAACATTCCACTTAACATAATACTCTTGTTAATTAGCTGCAAATCACCTGCTGGCTGACATTTGCCTTGTAATATACAGTCTTTCAGTCTCAAATTTTTACTTACATACTGGTTTATATGAACCCTTTCAATTTCCACAGAGTCCACCTGGTGCCTTCTAACTACAAAAAAATTCTTATATTTAAATAATAATGTTAAGAATTAAAGTTGCCCCCCAAAACTACCTAGGGAATGTAAAGTTAAGAAAAAACTCATTATTTCTTGATTCTAATTCAAATATTTCTGATAATAAGCCAAACCGATTAATTAAACATTATAAATGAGGCAAGATACAAAAAAAATTTAAAAAACTCATACTTAACAATTTTTTAATTTGGGGGTGCCTGAGTGGCTCAGTTAAGCATACAACTTTGGCTCAGGTCACAATCTCACAGTTCATAGGTTCAAACCCTGCATCAGGCTCTGTGTTGACAGTGTGGGGCCTGAAGCCTTTCAGATTCAGGGCCTCACTCTCTGTCCCTCCCCTGCTCATGCTCTGCCTCTCTGTCTCTCTCTCTCCCAAAAAGTAAACATTTTTTAATGTTTTTTTTTTTTTAATTTAATTTCTAGGAGAGAGAGAGAGAGACAGCGTGAGCAGGGGAGGGTCAGAGAGAGAGGGAGTCACAGACTGAAACAGGCTCCAGGCTCTGAGCTGGCAGTCAGCAACAGAGCCCGACGCAGGGCTCGAACCCACGAACTGCGAGATCATGACCTAAGTGAAAGCTGGACGCTTAACCGACTAAGCCACCCAGGCGCCCGGTAAACATTTTTTAAAAACAATATTTTAATTTCAACAGACTTGTACAGAATTAATATAAGTGAAACAATTTTATGAGTTTATTATTTGTGTGCCTGTTCTTGTCTTAGCAGGTTAAACCTAAGAGGAGACTCCCCAGTACATGCAATATTAAAGTTCATATGTCACTTCACCAATAATTTACAAAAACATTTGTGGGAAAATATCAAGCTATCAATTACTGACAGGGTAACAAAATAGAAAGTAGAAAGTTGCAGTCTTACAGGCTGGAAGAGAGAACGGAGTGCTACAGAGATATGGAAGTGTTTCTTAAAAAAAGAGATGAAATACCCAGAAAATCTCCCGTATCTAGCTAGCTAGCTAGAACTAGGAGTCTTTGCTGGTAGAAAGAAAGAGAGAAAGAAAACAATCTCCTTACATGAAAGGCCAACTAAAAAATTTAAAAGGAATGAGAAAACATCAACAATGGATGACAAAACTAGAGGGTAAAAGTTCCATAAAAAATAGCATATATACAGGGCCTCAAAGTAATGCTTCAAAACTTATTAATATAAAAAGGGAAAAGTCCAAGTGTGTGTGGCTGGGTCAGTCAGAGCATGTGACTCTTGAGTTCAAGGTGGTGAGTTCAAGTAGAATATTGGGCATAGAGCTTACTTTAAAAAGTGGGGGGGGGGGATAGGAAATGCAAAGGAGAAACATGACAGGCATCATGTTTAAGGATATCACTTTAACCAAGTGATCAAAACTAATACTTGGAAAAATCTATATCAGGTGCCTTCAGATATGGTATACTTAAAAAATATTACTTCAGTGTTACTACTGAAAAGTATGTATAAATCAAATTTAATTCTGAGGAAACATCAGGAAAATGCAAATTGAGGTACATTTCATGAAAAACTCATGTACTATTTAAAATTACCAAAGCCAAGATAAAAAAGGATTGAGAACTATTTCAAATTAAAAGAGACTCTTGAACAAGACAAAAGAAATAAATACAATGTGTGATATTAAATTAGATACTGGTCTGAGGCGGGAAATAGCTACAAAGGATATTAGGACAATTGATAAAATGTGAATATGAAATGTAGATTATTAAATAATAGTTCTATATCATTGTTAAATATCTTGATTTGACAACTGCATTATGGTTACATGAGAGAATTTATTTATTCTTAGAATATGCAAATTGAAATTTAGGGGTAAAGGAAAGGGGTATCGTCAGGTACTTTCAGATGATACACAGGAATTTTGAAACATTGCCTTGGGATTTTCACTTTCAGTCATGCTGGAGTAATAGGGATCATATTTTCCCTCCTGCATGAAACCATTTTAAAAATGTAAATGAACAATATATATAAAATACTATTTTGCAATGCACCAGACATCAGGAAATTAAAGACAATGATCCCTGAGAAACAGCAATCAAACAAAATAAGCTCTAGCATTACCCCAGCTTATGACCTTGAAAATTTCCATGCCATGGTACAGAGCTTTCCATGCATGGTACATGTGCTTTCCCTAAAGCCAGGAGAACACAATGCACTCTTGGAGTTGAAGAGAGAGCAGAAAACATGTGACACCATGCTAGCTAGAATTTATAGGACCAAGTACATGAGAATACAAAGTTACACAAAGAGCAAATTCTGGAAATTTGCACAAGGAAACTCTTGCTAATTTTTTACAATGTTTATTTACTTATTTATTTTGAGAAAGAGAGAAAGTGCATGTGCAAGCAGTGGAAGGGCAGAGGGAGAGGGAGAGAGAAAATCCCAGGCAGGCTCAGTGCTGTCATCACAGAGCCTGACATAGGGCTCAGTTTCACAAAATGTGAGATAGTGACCTGAGCCAAAATCAAGAGTTGTATGTTTAACCTACTGTGCCACCCAGGCACCCCAGAAATTCTTTCCAATTTTAATCAGTACATGGGTGTGAGGAAAGAACTCAAGTCTAGGGAAAGAATTATCCAACAAGATTAGAGAAGACAGCTATCACTCACATAGCATGGAATAAAGAGACTATTCCTACCTAGCCTAACTAGGAAACCCTAAGATTCATAAGAATTTGTATAGGTAGTGTTCAAAAGAGACTTACTCAGTATAGAGATTAATTAGTCCTACACTGAACAAGTCGTAAAAGCAAGACACACACAAAAAATCAAGTTCCAAGGAACCTAACTGCATTCCAGAAATCAATATTTATAAGAAAACAAAAATATCCAATACCCAAAATGGTAAGATAACACAAGGTGATATCCAATGAAAGATTACCATGTATACAAAGAAACAGGAAAATATAACACATAATAAAGAGATATATTAGTCAATTGAAAGTGATCCAAACTGACATAGATATTAAAATTAGCAGACAAGATTTTTAAAATAGCTTTTATACTTTCCAAAGCTTTCCATGTTCCCAAGTTTTTATATGTCCAAAGAGATGTGGAAGATTAAAAAAAATAAATTACTAGAAATGAAAAAAAATTATTCTAAGTGAGATGAAAATATAAATTAGATAGGATCAATGACAGATTAGTTACTGAGAGGGGAAAATTAAATCAACTTGAAGACACAGCAATAAAGCCTATCCCAAATGAAAAACACAGAGAAGACAGAACTTAAAATAATAGAGCTGTAGAATAACTACAGCAGCCAAATATAAGTTCAGTTAGAGTCACCAAGAAACGAAAGGGAGCAGAACCAAAAAATATATTTGAGCAAATAATGACTAAAAATTTCAAAAGTGATAAAATCAGATATAAGTAGCTCAACAACCCTAAACATGAGGAAAACTATTTCAAAACACATCATAATCAAGTTGTTAAATCAGCAAGAATATAAAAGTTGAAAACCATGAACACCCAAATTAATCTCATTAAAAATTTAAAGATATTCCACTCAACAACAGTGAATACACATTCTTTTCACCTGAAGTGCACTTGAAACATATATCAAGAAAGACCATATTCTGGACCATAAAACAATTCTCAATAAATTGAAAAGCATTTGAGTAATACAAAGCATAATTTCTGACGGCAATAGGATTAAATTAGAAATAAAAGAATGATCCTGGGGAGGGCAAATATTTGGAACTAAATAACACAATTATAAACAGTGCATGGGTAAAAAAAAAAAAAAAGAAATGCAGGGGAATTAAAAAGTATTGTGAGCTTAACAGATCTAAAACTAATACATAAACAAATTTGTGGGATGTGATAAAACTGTATTTAAAAGGAAATTTTATAACACTGAACATATCAGAAAATGCAGAAAGGTCATGAATCAATGACCACAGCTTCCACCTTAAGAAACTACAAAAGGAGAACAAACTTAAACTCAAGGTATAGGAATGAAGACAATAAAAATCATGGCAGAAATAAAAGAAATAGAAAACAAAAACACAATAGAGAAAACTACTAAAACCAAATCTGAGAAGGTCATTAAAACTCTAGCTAAAGTGGCTAGGAAAAGGAAAACAAAAATTACTGATATTAAGAACAGTGATAATGTCACTATATATTCTGCAGATATTAAAAGGATGACAACATGATATTGTGGAAAGCTATGTCATTATATTCTACAACTTTTTTTTTTCTTGAGAGAGAAAGAGAGAGAGAGAGAGAGAGAGCATGAGCCATGCAGAAGCACATGGAGAGGGAGAGAGAATTGTAAGCAGGCTCCATGCCCAGTATGGAGCCTGATGCAGGGCTCAATCTCATGACCATGAAATCGTGACCTGAGCTAAAATCAAAGGTGGACACTTAACCAACTGAGTCACCCAAGCACCCCTGAAATACATTACTTGAAAGACTCAAACTATCAAAGCATACTAAATTAAACAACTTAATAGCCCTTTTTCTCTTAAACGATTTAAACTGATAATTAAAAAAGTATCCAAAAGGGGGGGCCTCAGTGGATCAGGTGGTTAAGAATCTGATTCTTGGTTTTGGCTCAGATAATGATCTTGTGGTTCATGATTTCAAGCCCCATATCGGGCTCTGCATTGTCAGCACAGAACCTGCTTGGGATTTTTCTATCCCTCTCTCTTTGCCTCTTTCTCTCTCTCTCTCAAAATAATAAATAAATAAATTAAAAAAAAATTATCCAACAAAGAAAACTCCAGGTTCAGATGTCTTCACTTTGTTTATTATATAAAATTTTTGCAGAAGGAATAATACTAATTCTATATGAACTTGTCCAGAATATTGAAAAGGAAGAAATATCTTCTAACTCATTCTGGAGGTCAACATTACCCTATTCCCAAAAGCAGACAGAGAAATTATTAGAAAATTCCAGAACAATATCCCTCATAAGAAACAGATGCAAAAGCATAAACAAAATTTTGGCAAATTATATCTAATGATATATTGAAAGGATAATACATCATGGCCAAACTGAGCTCATCCCAGGAATGCAAGATTGGTATAACATTCTAAACCAGTCAATGCAATTCACTGTATTAATACACTAAAAAAGGAAACACAATGTGATTACCTCAATAAATGCAGAAAAAACATTTGACAAATTCAACATCCAATTCTGATAAAAACTCTCAGCAAACTAGGAATAGAGTAAAACTTTGTCATTCTGATAAAGGGCATCTTTGAAAAATGTAGAGCTAGTATCATACTTAATGGTTAAAGTTGGAATTCTTTCTCACTAAGATCAGGATAAGGATGTCTGCTATCACCACCTTTATTCCACATTGTTCTATCCAGTGAAAAAAGGCAAGAAAAAGAAATAAATTTTGTTCATGATTAGAAGGAAGAAGTAAAACTATCTTTAATCTCAAAAACATGATTATCTTTGTAAAAAGTCCATTGTAATCTTTTTAAAAGCTAAGAAACCTAATAAATAAACTTGGCATAATTGCAGGATACAAATCAATTGTATTTTTATATATACAAAAACAACAGAAAGTGAAGAAAGGTGTGAAAATCACAAACCATTGCTGAGAGAAATTTAAAGAGGCCTAAATAAATGAAAAGATACACCTTTTGTGTAGGTAGGAATAATCTGCATTATAAAGACGTCAATTCACTAGGTCTAGCACAAACTAAATAGAAGCAAATTACACAAAATCACGAATAGCAGCAGACAAAGATCACTGAGGGCCATCAAAGAAGTCTGCCTATCACAGGCACCAACATTATTGAAGTACCTCCACATTGTTTTTGTAGTTGTTGTTGAATACCCTTATAATTCCTATAAAGGACTCTAAAACTAGATTACGTGATGTAAATCTTAGGTCTTCTAATCTTGCCAGTCATTTCACTTCCTTGTGCCCAATTTTTCTCATCTACAAAATGGAGATAATAGAACTTCTCTCATGCAGTTATTGTGGTATTTAAAGACTAGGCTTCTACAAGACACTTAAGAATTTGGCACATAATTCAGGGCGCCTGGGTGGCTCATTCAATTAAGCATCTAACTCTTGATCTTGGCTAAGGTGGTGATCTCACAGTTTGTGAGTTTGAGCCCTGTGTAAGGCTCTGCACTGACAGTGAAGAGTCTGTTTGGGATTCTTTCTCTCTCTGCTTGTCCTCTGCTTGTGCTCACTGTCTCTCTCTCTCTCTCTCTCAAAATAAATAAACATTAAAAAAAAAGAATTTGGTATACAATAAACAATTGGATAAATACATCCATAAAACCAATATAAATAGTATACTTACTATTTTTTAACGTTAAGTGTTGATTATAATATACCCTTCTTTAATTTAACTAATTTTTACTATTACAAATCAACCTTAGTTTTAGCCAAAGAGTGTACAAAGATAGGTCATTAAATTACATGTATTTAGTCAATCTTAGGCATTGAGAGAAAAGCATCTTCTTATCCATTTTTTATTAAAGTTTAAGAAGCAAAAAAAGGTAATGCCTGGGATGAACATAACCTTTCACTGTTAAAAGTGTCCCAGATTGTAAAGGAATTTAAAATTTCACAAGTCTGTCATAATTCTTGATTTGAATGGGAACTGACTCTAGATAAACACACTTTGAGTAAGGAATCAACAAACCAGAGATGAGTGAACAAACTGAAAAAGGAAGAAGAGTATAGGTGGTATGGCTAACTAAAAATGAAGAACCACAGTGGTTACAGAATAATATATTTCAGAATGTCCAAATAACAAAATCAGCTCATGTACAAACTGAATTCAAGATTCCTCTGCTGCCTATAAGCTCACAAATTATTTTTTAAATGTTTATTTATTTTATTTTGAGAGAGAGAGAAAGAGCGAGCTAGCGACCCAAACAGGCTGTATGCCATCTGTGCAAAACCCGATATGGGGCCTGAACCCATGAACCATGAGATCATGACTTGAGCTGAAATCAAGAATTGGAGGTTCAACCAACTGAGCCCTAAACTCTCAAATTCTTAAAAACATGGTAATAGTTCATGAAAAATTCATCAGTTATTTCCTTAAGGATTAAAAAATCCTAAAATTAGTTTTTTTCCTCTGTTTTAATAATCATGAAGCTAATATATAATTCTGATAGATACATTCTATAGAAATTAAGAAAACTTGTTTAAATCCACATACTATAGACAAAGTTTTAGCAAGAAACTATTTTTATAGCTATTTTCAATCTCGCACCTGAAAACATTAGTTGACTTTGGAAATCCTAATCTCTTTAATATCCAGCAGCAACTAAACAAACAGCCATGATCCCTTAAGAGGATAAATATATTCATTTTAATTAAAGACTGAATTATGTGACTTGATGTGCAATGTTTGCATCTGTATTATGAAATGTATTTATATGTCCTATGCATTTCAACAATGAAGAACTGAAAAGGAAGTATAATTATTAAACAATAGTCTATTAACAGAGGCATTTAAAAGATCTGCATCTTGAATTTTCAAGAATTTAGTCAAATAAGAGGAATGAAGCCCTGGTATGGGCCACAGTGTAGATGAACATTGAAAATAATATGCAAAGTAAAAGTCAGTCACAAAAGACTGCATATTATATAATTCCATTTATACAGAAAGTCCTGAAGAGGCAAAGATATAGAGACTAAAAGTAGATTAGTGGTTGCCTCAGTCTGGGCTGGATGGGGAGAATAAGGGAATGGGGGATAACTTCTTATAGGAATGATGGAAATACATTAAAATTAATTATGGTGATGGTTGTACAATCTTTAACATATACTAAAAGCCACTGAGCTGTACATTTAAGTGGGCAAATTTACGGTCTATGAATTATATCTCAATATTGAGATATCTACCAAATATATACCAAATAATCTACCAAATAATTACCATCTGTTACCAAAAATAATTTAGGTTATAATTCCTATCTGAAATATATATTGTTACATACTAATATATTAAAGATGGAAAACATGATTCTAATATTTGATAGGAAAAATCCAGGAAATTTATCCATTAGTATGTTCATGTTAATTGCTCAACATTGATGCAAATACTACACTCTATGTCACTATATTCCTACTGATTTTCAGAGTATAAATAGATTTCTTGAATACTTTTGCCACAAAATAAATTTAGACATTGTCTTGACTTTAAATTTGGTGGAAATTTCTTAGCTTCCCTTAAAAATATAAATGTTTTAAATAATATGTCAAATTGTATATATGTATTCCTTAGTAGCCATTAATTTACAGTTTCTCAATACAAAGTTTAATAAGAATAATATGAAAGTTTTGTAACAACTTTTTAAGTATATATATACAGTCCTATTTTATCTTCTTAAATTCTATTTGTAGAGTTTCACGTAAAAACTACAAATCATTTCTTGATGAAGTTATATACGTTTCATATTCAATCATTTTTAAAAAGTTACCAAAGGCCCCCACATATTAGACATCTGTGCTACCAATACTGATATGGGTACTTGCAAGCTGGACCCAGCAACAAGAGAAATCCCCTCCATTGTGACATACCTCATGAAAGAAGAAGATATCAGTTGGTCCCTAGTCACCTTTACTGCTGCAGACAAATATAACCTTGGCCACTGAGTACCTCTGCAATCTTGACCAAGGCTAACCTCAGCTGACAAAGGGGTATAGAGACTACACTGCTGGAACTCCTCCAGAGCTAGAAACACCATACTCCATTTAGCCAGCACCCTTATGCCCACCCACAGATGAAGATCTTTCTCTATTAAAACCATTCCATAAAATCTGGAAGGAGTGCCTTCCATCCAATGCACAGACATCACCACAAATCTACAGAGACAGGGAAAATCAAGGAAATATGACAGCATCAAATGAATAAAATGATTTTCCAGGAAGTGACTACAAAGGAATGGAAATCTACAAATTGACAGACAAATAATTCAAAATAATTGTTCTTAAAAAGTTCAGCAACCTACAAAAGTATATATATCCACAACTCAATGCTATCAGGAAAAGAATATGTAATAAAACAATAGATTCAAAAGAAAGGTCAAAATTATAGAAAAGAAACAAATAGAAATTTTCAAGCTGAAGAATGAAATGAATGAAATTTAAAAATGTGACAGAGAGCAACAATAGCAGATGTAATTAAGCAGAAAAAAGAAACTGTGAACTTACAAACAAATCATTTACTATTACCCACTAAAAGAAGGAAAGCCAAAAAACACTGATGAAAGCCTATCTAAATGATGGGACATCATCATACGAAATAATATTAGCATTAGCAATAATAACATGATGAAGAGAGAGAGAAAGGGGCAAAAAACTTATTTACGGATATAACAGCTGAGAACTTTCTATATCTGGGGAGATATATGAACATCCAGGAAAACAAGGTGATCATACTGTACACCTTAAACATAGACAATTTTGTTTGTCAATTATATTTCAATTTTTTAAAAAATATCAGATAAAGCTATCTAGCATATAACAAATGTTCATTATATACAGGAACGTATAAAAATGAACAAATACATATAAAATTAAAATGTATGTATATATATAAATAGTTTTTAATATACTCTTTGGTGTTAATGCAGTATTTTTGATAACAGATAAAACAACAAAATTTTAAATATTTTGTTCTGCTTATTTATTTCTGTCTAGTCATGGTGTTCTTGTAGCTTTGTAGAGCACTGTTTTAAATTTATATCAAATAAAAAAAGAAAATATTATTTGCTAAGTGAAGATCGTATTTTGAGTCTTTATATTTTTTCAAAAGTAACTGTTATTACCTAAGTAACTATAGTTTCAAATGGTTTTCTGCTTAAAACATACAAGTCCCTAAGATACAGTTTGTCCTAGTGGAGATAAACATATCTATCAATTTTTCTCTAGAATTCTCAGTAAACACAATATACATTCTCCCTAGTGAGCTGACATTTCAGGCAAACATAAATCATGATCTTACCTATAAATAGTGAAGTCACAACGTTGAATATGTTAATAAATTACATGAAGCAATGAAAAATTTTAATATAAACCATCTATAAATTCTTATAATAATTTTCACTAAGAGTAAAAGTATGATTTAAAGATACATTCAATTTCACAAAGCAAAAATATATAAGGAAGAATCAAGCATGGTAAAACATACAATAAAAAACTCTGAATATTAGAGATGATATTCATTACATTTAGATGTCACTGCATGGTCCTAATAATTCAAAGATAATTAGACTTTCAAATAAGTAGACTTTCAAATAAGCTACAAGTTACTCTGGGACTTTACCACAATCCAAAAAGGCATTCTATGCTGTCCCAAATAGACGCTTTTCTAACCTCCACTATATAATCAATCTAAATGATATATATGAGATATGAACTCTTTAAAGTACTGTCCTATTAAATTCTGACATCATTTCTAGGGCTAGTGTGACCATTAAGAGACAAGTTTAAAATGAAAATATTATGTTCAAACCTCAGGCATCAAAAAGGCACTCAAAGTAGCTTATAGAAACAAGGAAGAGCTCTGCATAGGATCAGAAAAATATGTGGGCCAATTCGGAGGAACAAGTCAGACAGCTGAATGTTGTAGCCAGTGCAAAGAAAAGATGGCTAACTGCCCAGACATATTTCACTACTTAAATACTTATAAATGTGCTATACTAATAGCTACTATCATCTGATGCAAAAGTTAAAAATTGAATGCACATACAACAACAAAAATGTAAAGCACCAGGAGCCCACTGGGCATTGCCTTTTAGGGAGAGGCAGGATTTTATAAATATAAATACAGAAGCCAATGTAAATATTCTGTGATCATTTTGTTAACCATATATCACAGACATTTTCCTGTAGTAATTTCTTGACACTAATCATATCCATATATATTTTTAGACAAAGGTTTCTATATTTGCACAATTCTTAGTATATTTTTAACTCCTCAAATATATTTGGGAATCATTCCAAACCACAAGACTCTGAGGAATTGCAGAATTTATCAGACTGACATGTCAACACATATGAATATAGAACACATACAATGTTGTTTTTATTCAGCAAGCATATCATAAACAAAATTTTCTGGTTTATGATGCCAGGTAGATGAAATCAACTAAAGTAATTATAATTGTTAGAAAAAATAAACTTTAAAACTTTAACTCTACAACTTAATTAACAGCGTTATTTTTTAAAAAGCTAAATTCACATTATCTTCTGAGATCTCAAGATTCTGATGCCATTTAACTTTATACTCCCTCCAAAGAATTTAATGTAGAGTCAATGGGCATTGCAAATTAAAAAGAAATGACCAAGGTAACAAGGCAATTCCATTTCACCAAGATAGATTAATGCTTCCATTTTGCTTATTATTTTTTTAGCACTGATAGAAGGTCAAAAGACAAGCTCATCTTTAAATGATTTAAGCATGCTTCTCACTAGTCATAATCAGGGTATAAAAAACTAAGACAGCTATAATGAAAGTATAGTATAATCACAGTATAATCAAAGAAGATAGCATCACCAGGGTTTGAGCCCTGAACTTTATCTGGCTAGATGATGATCTTTAGTGATTTAAGTATTTTGAACTAGTTTTCTCATTTTTCACATAGGAATAATAATAATGATATCTACTTCACAGAGTTCTTGTTGGAGAGTAAGGAATAAAAGGATCTGAACACAGTTTTCTAAAATTGGAAAGAAATATACAAATTCATTGGGTTATCATCAAATAATAATTTTGCCTAAGAAGCAAGTTACTCAACATATAATAAATCTGCTTCTTTATACCATAATTCAGATATTTTTAATTAAATAAACATTCATCTAAGTAAATTCTGTAACCCTTGATCTCTTTGCTTTTAATACTTTGGAGGTAAGAATAATTAATATATTTTATAATCAAGAGTGATGACTCATTTTTGTTTTTAAAATATAATCTCATACTTTTTAATCTTTGTTTTATTAACTACTTCAAATAATAAAACATATGAGCTTCCAATTAAACTTTATGTGTAGACATCAGCCAGCAGAAGGAAAGATGTTCATTAAATTTCTAAGTCAACTCTAAATCTGTTCTTTTTTTTTAATTTGATCATTTGATGCAAACACAGTAAGAATGTGATATATTTTCTCAGTGGTGAATAACAAATTACCATTTTGTTTTGAACATACTTATTACCTGAATGAGGCTTTAGATAGAACCAAATATAGTTAAAATATTAAACATAACAATCAAAGGTAAAATATTTGCAACAAACCATACCTAGTAATAAGAACAGCATTATCGTGGTGGGCAATCCCATTTTCTGGAATGGTGTTTCCATCACTTTGGTGAGAGAGAATGGATTTCTGCCATTTACAGAAGCTATCGAGGGACTTGTCTGCATGGTGGTTTATCTCCAAGTTTGGCTGCAATACAACATGCATACCAGAAATGTTCCAAACAAATTACTAAGGTCAGTTGTTAAAACTTTTGAAGACTAAAGTGGGACTATAATTAGAAGCAGTGGTTTCTAGGAATAATCTCTTGCCAACTTTTATCTCTGTAATATCTGACCCTAGAGTTTAGTGTACTATTGAGCATTCTTTCTAGTTCCAGCTTTAATGATAATGTGAATAAATGTGATTATCAGCAACCAAAACCACTATTATTAGATCTGCCATGCCAATGTTCATCTTTCTACTGAAACATAGAGCTAATATACATATATACATATAGCTTTAACATGACATAAGAGGTATATTCTTATAAACTATTTAAAATTTGCTTAAAATATTAAATGCTTAGGAGTGAAAATTATATTCAACTAGAACTTGCTAAGAGGAGCAATAATAAACTATTTTATTTTATAATACATAATTCTATGGCTTGTCTTTTAAGTGTTTTAGATTTCTAAACTAACTCATTCTTACCTGATCTTCTGTAAGAACAATTAACCGGGCCACTATAATATTCACAACGTTTCCTAGGCTGGAATCACGGTAAAGTTTGGCAACCTGACCTCCAGAAAATAAGAAAAGACACAAAGTCAGACAAAAATCATAGGGTGCTTGTTTAATTTTTTTAAGAATGGTAAAATAATTGTTCATAAATTTAACCACTTTGTATATACAAAGACATTATTTGATCTCATATCACTTAGAATACTACCCTCAAGATGCCTCCATAAAAGATTTGGTATACAAATCTACCTCAAGAAACATTTTCTCCTAAAACTGAACTACAAATAGTAATTAAGAGGGTGACCTGATGTTTCAAGTCAAATAAAACCTTTTAAACATGATTTAATCCAACCCATTCAAACAGTCATATTATCTGAAAATGAACAATAAGGTCACCTTTACATTTATTTCCTATGGAAATGAAACATTAATATATCATTTTTTTCTCATTTTAGACAAGTATATTCTTAAAATCATTAATTCACATTAAAAATCCATGACCTTAGTCAAAACCACAAATTAAGTCATAATATTATATAGAGGCATCAAACTTACAATATTCATCACACTCAAAATGTAATGTTCAATGTCTTTGCGGCCATGGTAGCCCACCATCATTTTGTCTGCCACTACCAATGTCTCCACAAACCGCTCAATGCTTACTGATCTCTTCTGTCTGTGGCGGATATGCGTGCCATTAATTGGTAGTGAAGAAGGAAAAATAGATGTGTCATTCAGCCACCAAGGTTTGGCACTTCTTATGAGGTCTACAATAAAAAAAATTAACTAGTTCAGATAGGTTCACTAATTAAACTTACTTATTTTCAGATCTTTCATATAGACACACTTGTCATAAACTCCCTAAAGTAATAAGATTTTTCATAATGAGGAAAAGGGATGAGGAAATGCAGTAGTGAGAAAATTAAATTCTTTACTATTTTCAAAACAATCATTTTATCTGAAAAAATAAACATTAATAACATATAGCTGCTCATAAAAATAAAACAAAATAAGCCCAATGAATTACTTAATAAAAATATAGTTTTAAATAATAATTTCATATTATTCCAGTGAGCGATTATGTCATAATACTTTTAAATATAAAATATGTACTTTTTAAAGTTTTTTTAAAAAACAGCTAGGGCATTAACTTTCTAAACACTCTAAAATAGTTTCATTTTATTTATTTATTTTTTTTTTAAGAAAGAGAGAGACAGAGCACAAGTGTGGGAAGGACAGAGAGAGGGAGACACAGAATCTGAAACAGCTCTGAGTTGTCAGCACAGAACATGGGGCTTGACTCAGGAACTGTGAGAGCATGACCTAGGCCAAAGTCATAAGCTCAAATGACTAAGCCACCCTGCTGCCCCTCTAAAATAGTTCTGATGAAGAACATTAACACTGCAAAAATCTATTCCTTTTTTTAAAGTAATCTCTACACCCAACGTGGGGCTTGAACTCACCACCCCATAATCAAGCATCACATGCTCTACCAACAGAACCAGTCAGTCTCCCCACAAAATCCCATTCCTAAGATGCTTCTCAGTATTTATTTTAAAAAATTTTTAACGTTTTGTTTATTTTTGAGAGAGAGAGAGAGAGACAGCGTGAGTAGGGAAGGGTCAGAGAAAGAGGGAGACACAGAATCCGAAGATAGGCTCTAGGCTCTGAGCTGTCAGCACAGAGCCCGACAGAGGGCTCGAACCTATGAACCCCAAGATCGTGACCTGAGCCGAAGTCAGACACTTAACCGACTGAGCCACCCAGGCGCCCCTCAGTATTTATTTTAAAGTATTATCCTTTTATTAAACTTTCTTAATTATAGCAATTCTACTGCCCTGGAAATCTCAATGCTTTTTTTTTTTTTAAGGTTTATTTATTTATTCTGAGAGAGAGGGAGTGAGCATAAGTGGGGGAGGGGCAGCAAGAGAGGAAGAAAGAATCCTAAGCAGGCTCAGGACTGTCAGTGCAGAGCCCCACTCAGGGCTTGATCTCATGAACCACAAGATCACAACCTGAGCCGAAATCAAGAGTCAGTTGCTTAAATGAATGAGTCACACAGGCACCCCTAGAAATCCCAATTCTCAAAGACTGTGAATTATTTTTTCGTTTAATTTTGTGGTGTACAACTATTTATACTGACAGAGTACCCAGAATTTTTCTCTTCTAAAACCTAGAGGTAAATGGTGTTAGAATGAGAGGCGAAAGATTATGGTTCTGGCATGACTTGCTTTAAACCACATTTTACTGTGGATTACAGTTTAATCCTTTGTTTTCTAGACCTTTGGTCCTTCAGTACACAGGCAGCCTTTTAGTACTATGCATCTGTAAACACTTGACTCATTTATATTCATCTTTATTTAATAAACTTCAAGAGGTACAGGTCCTCTGTATATTTCACTTTCATATCTGTATGTTGAGTAAGAAGTCTTTCTAACATCTACTTATTGAAAAATTTAGTGATGAAAATCAGATTAATTTATATAATATGCTTGACAGAAATTGGCAGTATTCTCTATTATTTTTCTAATTTCTTTAGCCTTTGCCTTTTAAAAATTACTTTGATAAAAGTTATAAATTTTAAGAAATAAGAGATGGAAATGACTATGAAAAGTATCAGTAAAATATTTTTTTAAGCTTATATAAGTTAAATAAGCATTTTTATTCCTAAAGGTCAAGAAAGGCAGAGACATACTACTTATTTCAAAAGTATAACTTCCAGGGCACCTGGGTGGCTCAGTCGGTTAAGCTTCCAAGTCTTGATTTTAGCTCAGGTCATGATCTCACGGTTAGTGAGTTTGAACCCTGCACTGGGCTCCACGCTAATGGCATAGAGCCTCTTAGAAGTCTCTCTCTCCCTCTCTCTCTGTCCTTCCACCACTCCACATATTCTCTCTGTCTTCTCAAATTAATAAATAAACATGAAAAAAAATGTACACCTCCCAGACAGCCAATAAGTATTCCCCGATTCTAGAAAGACTCTTAAGGAGCCCACCATGACTTCTTATTGTTCACACTTTGTATGATCTCTTCCCCTTTAGTGTGGATAGGACCTGTGACTTGTTTCTAAACAGTATAATAGAGCAAAGATAATGGGATGTGACTGATTATATATCAATGAGTACATAATTATGTTACATAATCCTGTAGCATTTTTTTTCCTAGAGTCCCTCCCTTGCTGACTTATAGGAAGAAAGCAACCAAGTTGGTGAACTCTACATGGCAAGGAACTACCACAGCCTCTGGCAGACAACCAGCCCCAAACTAAAGTTTTCAGTCTTATAATAGCAAGGAACTGAATGCTGCCAACAACCATGGGAATAGGAAGGTAGATTCCTCCCAAATCAAGGCTCCAGATGAGAACCCAGTACTGGCTAAGTTGATAATTCATTCATGCACAACTTTTGTCCATAGCAACTATGAGATAATAAAACCATATTGCTTACGCCACTGAGTTTGTAGTAGTATTGTGCTGAAATGGTCAAAATCCTTTCTGCATTAACATAATTCCAATTTCTTTTGCTTGGTCTTCCATGATCATAAAACCACTCATGTATTCAAATCATCCTTGTTTTCCCTTTCTCTGGATGGACAGCCTAAATGTCTAAATATAGGATTTAACTTCAATGATTTTGGTCATTTTCACTTCTCTGCTCCATTCAACTTCTCCTTATATTTATTTCAAGTATTATGAAAAAAATTAGATATGATTGGGCAAAATAAAGATAGCAACAGTGTTTCTCATTAGACAGCATTCAGTATAAGGTAGCTACTGTTATCATCATTTTCATAAATCTCAGACTTATATTGTTAGTTTGCTTATCACTCCATCAGATAAATGTATATATAATGTCTTTGATGCACATTCTTTTTTTTTAAGTTTATTTATTTATTTTGATAGAGAGCAGGTGCAAGTGGGACAGGGCAGAAAGAGAGGGAGAGAGAGAGAATCCCAGGTAGACTCCACAAGGCCAGCATACAGCCTGACGCAGGGCTCGAATTCACAAACCATAAAATCATGACCTGAGCTGAAGTTGGACACCCTACTGACTGAGCCACCCAGGACATTTGCAAATGGAAAGAGTATTATATACAAAAAAAACTGTACTATGATGAATGAATGAGTACAATTGAGATGTCTGGTTTCATTTTAAAGATTAAATTAATCCAGCATGATTAGATCATTACAAACCAGTATCTACATTCCATAATTATCAAATGACTGTTTAATGTTAAGCTTAATCATCTGTAACTAATATCTTTTTTAGTCTAATATAGAATACACAATTGACTTGTTTTGTTTCAAAACAAAGATTAGTAGATATTCAAATGATACTCATTACATATGCTTTGCTCAATTTAATTTTGCATAAAATGTGAAATGTTAGAGAGAATATTCCTCCATAAACATATACAATAAAGAACTTTTCCCCAAAACCAAATACATGGATCTTTTTGCCATCTGAAACAAGATCTTCAATTTTTGATCAATCTCAACATATTTTTAAATACATACATTCACAATTAATGCATTGACCTGCTTTATTTTTCACTAAAAGCACTATTACTTCTTGATAGTTGGCTATGTATTTATTTGTCTCCTTGACTCTTTTTTTTAGTTAACTGTCTCTATTCACTAGAATACAAGCTTCATGGGAGCAGTAACTTTTCCTGTTTTATTTATTGCTGCATCCCCAACATCTAGAATAGCCTGACACATAAATGCTTAATGAATATTTATCTAATAAGTGCATATGTAAATCATGCAAGTATAGAGACATAATATCTATATCAATGGATAATGAGAGCATTCGGTTATCCCTGGGTAATGGTAAAGGAGCAACTTCCACTTCCTCATTTTTCTTTTTACCCCATATTTACTAAATTTTCTACAAAAAGCAAATATTTTTCATAATTTTTTAAAAATTGATAGCATCATCTAATTAGAATGGGAAAGTTTATATCTAAGATAAATATACCCACTTTCAAAAGCATTTTTCTCTTATATTTTGATATAAAATTACATTCCCAAAAACCAGTTAATTGGCAATTAACACCCATAAATGCACATGTCATTTGAATTATGCTGTCAAAATAGTATCAAAATTAAGATCAGTAGTTGTTTTTTAAATTTTTTTAATTTTTTTTTTTTTTTTAATTTTTTTTTTTTTTTAATTTTTTTTTTTTTTTAATTTTTTTTTTTTTTTAATTTTTTAAATTTATTTCTGAGAGAGAAGATCAGTAGTTCTTAACTAGACATAATTCAGACTCATTAAACACAAAATATTTTTTTCTAGTGATATTCGTATGGAACTGAGGGAACTACTATAATTTTTTTCCACTCATGGGAATCCATGAAGTGTTTGACGGTGTATAATAAAACCAGATTTAAGAGACAGCACACTAAAGACAGAATAACAAACCTGAAGACAGGAAGACCAGTTAGAAAGTCATTATAGTGGTATAGGCAAGAGATGACAGGAGTCAGAACTAAATGGACTGGTGTTAAAGGTAACAGAAAGGACCAGTAAATAGATTTAAAATGAGGCAATAGTCACAGTAATCCATTCAAGATTTTTCAGTTATTCAAGAATATCTCACTGACCTGCTTTATTTTTTGCTAATAGCACAGTAACCTAGGGGGAGAGACTGTGGAAGAAAATACATTCCCCCAAAGGGGCAGAATTATATGATGCAATAAGAGTGGATTTGACTAGTGCCTAAACCTTTGAAAAAGAAGGATCTGCCCAAGTAAGGCCAGTGAATAATAAGATAGGCACTTCAAAAGAGGATAATTTGAATATCTAAGGGATAAGAGATATTTTTCAGAATATTATGAAATCTTTTAAGTATTTTTACAAAAAGTGATCTTTATGATCGTGAAGTAAAGAATCTCATGTTATAGCAAAAGTGATGGGAAAATTATTTCACAATAAACAAGTAAATATCTGAATCCTAGTTTTTCAAGAATTTATATATAGTTTTATTTATAGCCTAAATTTTACTAAATATAAGAAAAACTATTTGTATAATGTTTAGTTTCATTACTCAATGATTTTTTTTCACTGTCTCCTATGAAATTTTATTTCATGTTTTAAGTGGATTCACTTTAAGTCACCTTTTTCTAGTACCAATTATTCTTCATCAAGAAAGACCTTCTAGAGATTATCCATGAAAAGAATATGCAGAAGGAGAACAGTCAGTTGAAGAAAGAACTTGAAAGAACACTTATATTTAAGGCAGAAGGAGCCCAAGAAGCATATGGATATAAAACTAAAGAGTGATGCATCCACTAATTTCTAAGATAAACCATTTTCTTTTTTTTTTATAAACCTACTTGTTGAACCCATCCCATTCTTTTCTAAAATCACTTGTTGGTGAACTTCTCTTTGTATTAAGCTAAAACCTGCTTCTGAAATACTCTACCCC
>NW_027531897.1:3651853-3698753 GCF_008692635.1 Crocuta crocuta | reverse complement strand
ACAAAAACCCAAATTTTTTTTTTTTTTTTTTTTTTAAGATTTTAAGCAATCTCCATACCCATTGCGGGGCTTGAACTCACAACCCAAGATCAAGAGTCACACACACACTCCATTGGCTGAGCCAGCCAGGCACACCTAATCTTTTTTTTTTTCTTAATATAAAAGCTCTTTATATGCTAGAAATAGACATCTCAATAATAACGATAGCTACAATTACACTGAACAAACAAATATGTGCTGAAAGAAGTACTCAGAGAAGTAGGGGCATTTGTCCAAAGCTAGAAAAAGCCTATATTCTTTCTTTTTTTTTTTTTTTTAAGTTTTAAGTATTTATTCCAGTTACATTTCCACTGTTGTATGTATGGGTTTGCAAACATTTTCTTTCACTTTGTAAGTTTTCCTTTATTTTCTTTTTTTTTAATAGTTTATTGTCAAGTTGGTTTCCATATAACACCCAGTATTCAACCCCACAAGTGCCCTCCTCCATACCNCCCCCATATCCTCCCTTCTTCTCCCCATGGTCCTCTGTTAAGTTCCTCCTAATCCTCCTATACTTGCAAACATATGGTCACTGTCCTTCTCTGCCTAACTTATTTCGCTCAGCATACACCCTCAAGTTCCATCCATGTTGCTACACATGGTCACATTTCATAAAAAGGTTGGTTAGATGCCACGAAGTAGGTGGCAATGCCTTAACCATATGCCTGTTGTCAGGCCTGAGGGCCTCTTCCATCCTTGTCAAGGGGAGTGCTAACCTTCTCTCCTTTCATACAACACAAGCCTATATTCTTTCTACTATGCTAAGCTATATCCTCTATTCTGTAAGTTTTCTAATCTTTAAACTAAAGAGCCTCTTAACTCATTACCTCTAGCCTTGCTCTTCTCTCATTCAGTCTCCATAGGACTGCCAGGATAAGATTTCTAACCCCCAAATCTGATCATGTGATTTTTACTGCTTAACACCTTTCAATGGGTTTCCACCACACTTAGGATAAACAAACTCTTTAACATGGTTTAAAGCCCTTTGTGTCTTGGCCCTCCTTGTCAATTCAGTTTCATCTCTCATGGCCACTCCTCACCCACTGCCCACTGTGAAATTCACTCCTATGCCAACAGCCCACATTCTAATACGTATCTTGTTATAGGAACTGGTAATGACTGCAATGTGACATTCTCTCTTTTGGTTCAGAACCTTTATAAATGCTGTTTCCTCTCTACGGAACAGTCTACCCACATTTGCTCCACTTCTGGATAGCTACCTTCTTTCTCCCTCAGGTCTAAGCTTAGTGGTCACTTCTTCCATGAAGCCTTTTTTTTACTGCTAATGTCTCTGCTATGTGTTTCCTTTTTCTTTCTTTTAAATCATTTATTCTATTTTATTTTTTTAATGTTTATTTATTTATTTTGAGAGAGACAGAGAGAAAGAAGATGTGAGGACAATTGGGGTAGGGGCAGAGAGAGAGGGAAAGAGAGAGAATCCCAAGCAGGCTCCATGCTTTACAATGCGGGGCTTGATCTCACCAGAGATCATGGTCTGAGCTGAAATCAAGAGTTGGAAACTTAAGCAACAGAGCCACCCAGGCACCCCTCTCCCCATATGTATTTCTCTAGTACCCTAACTATCACTGTCTTTGAATACTATCTTAAGAGTCTTCAAATCTTATTCAAGTGTCTAGGGTCCCGCCATTAGCATAAAGATATCAGGCTAACCAGGGGCGCCTGGGTAGCACAGGTGATTGCACATCTGACTCTTGATTTCAGCTCATGTCTTGATCCCAGGGTCATGGGATCAAGTCCAGTTGATCCATGCTCAGCCTGCTTGGGGTTCATTCTCATTCTCTCTCTCTCTCAATCCATATAGATAGATAGATGATAAATACATAGATAGATGATAGATAGATAGATAGATAGATAGAGATAGATAGATAGATAGATAGATAGATAGATAGATAGATAGAAAAACAGGCTAACCAAATAACACATAGTATTATGGAACAAATGTGCATGAAAAGTATAACTATTACCTGGATAAAATAGGGTGGGGCTTTTCCCTTGAAAGAGAAAAATAATTTTACACAGACTTCTATTTTAAGGACTTCTCAAAGAACTTCCAAAATTGACTTAAAACTATTGATAAGTGATACCTTTTTTTCCCACTGAAAAGGAAGTGGGTTTTGTTTTGTTTTTTGTTTTTTTACTAAAGTGTAATCAATATACAGTTATATCACTTTGAGGAGTACAATATAATGATTCAATAATTCTTTACATTACTCAGTGCTCAAGATAGGTGGGCTCTTAATCCGTTTTTTCTGTTTTACCCATCCCCACACCTACCACCCCCTCTGACAACCACCAGTTTATTCTCTGTATTTTAGAGTCTGGTTTTTTGTTTGTGTCTTTTTTTTTCTTTTTTCCTTCTTTTGTTTCTTAAATTCCAAATATGAGTGAAATCCTATGGCATTTGAATAGGTGACATCTTTTAAAAGAACTCTGGGCATTATCATTCTAATTGCTCAAATTCCCGTTTACCTTTACTATTAACCTTACTTACCTTAATGTCAGAAGAAACAGAGTGGCAATACAATACAATGCCACAATACAATACACTTTGTAAAAACCACACACTCACCCACCTGAAACCCCACAATGAGAGTGATCATACAGATGTCGTTGCTGGAGGGTAGACTTTTTGTAAATAACATGAGGATGGCCATTTTCATAACTAAAATGTTTGGAATCCTCTGTGGTATTCTTTAATGGTTCAATAAAATATTCTTCATCTTCTGTAGCAATAACACCATGCTAAAAGAAAAAGAAACAAAGAATTTACCAAGAAGAATCATTGTAAATATTTATTATCAAGAGTCAAAAATAAATTGATACCTCTCCAAAAAGAGGTTACATTGCAGGTTAATAAAAATTTAGTGGATTATCTGTACCTAGCAAGACATTCTATAAATTTACCTATACTTCAAAAAGGATGTTTAAATTCTTCTACATCCTATGCGTGCCTTATACCGAACATGACATACATTTCCTCCACTCATCCCCAAAACTCTGTGAGGTAGAAGAGACCTCTTTGTGTTCTCTAAGGCTTGTTTCCTTTCCAAATTGTCCACATGGCTTAACTACATCTTCTGTGTTCAGGCATAGCTCTGTAATTAACTTTTGGCCAATGGTAAATGGGCAGACAACTATGTACCACTTTTAAGCCCAGTCCCTGAAAACCTGCCCTAGGAGAATTCTCTATTTTTTCTGAAAAACTACCTACCGAAGGCAGAAACTGAAAGAGAAGCAATCTGGGTCACTGAGTGACTTCATGGAAGACTGTCCAACATAAACACCAATATAAGGGAAAAATTAATTTCTATTGTGATAAACTACTGACATTTTAAGGTTTATGTTCAACCAATTAATCTGTACTTAATTGATAAACATCCTATATATCTCCATTTTGCAGATGAAGGAACAGGCTTAGAGGTAAAGAACTTCCCCAGCATTATATGGAGATAAATGAAGGAGCTGCAATTCACAGAAGCTCTGCTTTTGTTCATATGACATACTCCTTACACCTATTTATGTAGCCAAGTCTAACAGAGCTCAACCATGGCTCCTTTTTAAAACTTTCTCTAGCCCAAATGAAGTAGCAGCACCCTCCTCTAAATTCCAACAAAGCTTATTATTGGTATCATTTATTTTAAATTAATTCCACACTTCCTTGCTATATCTCAAGTCTTGAAGCTGTACTTAAATTTGATATAACTTTTCTACTGCATATTTTATCTTCTCAACTTTACTACTTGCTTTTTAAAGGCAAGGGTTGTGCCTCATAATTCTTTATATCACTTAAAACCATAGAAAGTACCTCCTATGTAGTATGAATACCAAATAAAAATTGGCTGATTAAAAGAAATGAGATAGAAAAAGTTATCTGCTTTAGAAATAAGAATTTCCATAACAGTTCAATAATGTTTTCTTAAATATGACACATGTGAGGACTGCTCTTAATCCAACTAATTTATCCTGTAACACTGGATAAAACTCAAACTCTCTGGGTGTATTTCCTCAGCTGGAAAAATGAAAGGGTTGGTGTAAATTAGTGGTTTTAAAACAGCACTCTGGGGAGCCCTACGGGTTTCAGTGCCCTCAGGGGATTGTCCCAGACAACAAAGGGAGAACTATAGGGCTTGGATTCCTGGGCTCAGCAATCAGCTGTGCTTTTATTAATCTATATAGTATGTTTCCACATAGCATTTCATTTGAGGAAAGGATTTTGCTGTTTTAAAAAGAAAAAAGCTGGAAATCTCTGGTCCAGATAATCTCAAAGTCTCTTTGAATCTAAATCTCTATGATTCTGTTTAGGGAAATTCATGTAAAGTACCACATGCTTGGAAAGAAAGATAAGAGAAAATCAGAAGTGCTCTAACTTATAGATGAAGTTGGGAGGCACCTACATGAAATGAGCTAAGGAATGCAAAAAACAAAAAAGCAGCACTTACTTCACGTTATTTTCACCATTGTTGGTTTACTCTAAGAGTATTAGTACCTAAATTAAGTACAAATACTGACAGGCATAACATAATATGCCTCTAACAAACTCTAATACCTGAGCATGAATTACTTTACCAGGAAAATTAATAATGTGGTAGAAAACTGAGCAAGCATGGTTCCTGCAGAAAAGAGGACATGTTTAAGAAGTTTTGATCAAGAGAAGTGTATGAAGTGTGGTCAAGAGTACTCCCCAGAAAGGGTAGAGCACTAAAGTCATATCACACTAAAATGTAGGCAGAAGGATATTGAAAGGTCCCAGACAAGAAGTTCAGGTTGCTGGGGAAAAACAGAGTCAGAAGCCTGGTAAGTAAACAAAATCTCTAGTTTCAAGAATGGAAAGACTCTGGAAAAATAACCAGAGATTTTGTGTTATGTACTCTGGGAAATGTTTATACTCATTATCTCACTTAATCTTTTTTTTTTTTAATATTTTTTATTTATTTCTAGGAAAGAGAGAGAGAGACAGCGTGAGCAGGGGAGGGTCAGAGAGAGAGGGAGACACAGACTCTGAAACAGGCGCCAGGCTCTGAGCTGGCAGTCAGCACAGAGCCCGACGCGGGGCTCGAACCCATGAACCGCGAGATCATGACCTAAGTGAAAGTCGGACGCTCAACTCACTAAGCCACCCAGGCGCCCCTCATTATCTCACTTAATCTTGATAGCTCTCTGAAGTAAGTACTACTATCAGCTCTACTTTGCAGATGAGAAAGAGACTGAACAAAGTTAAGTAACCAACTCATTCAATTGACTTGGGTGCTTGGATTCTTAGCCACTATATTATAATCCCCTTGTCCTCTGAGGGTTGTTTCTGATTTTACTTTTTCTTTCTTTCACCAAAGATGTTTTGAATGTCTATCACATAGGCAAATGGGAGGAGCTTGGTGGGAGGAGCTAGACAAAAGGAATTCATTCACCAGATAAATGATCAATTAGGTAGTGTTAAATATTAAGAAAAAATAATAAAGCAGTGTAAGAAGACAGAAAGCAGTCAGAAGTGAAGGAAGTATATTAACTGTTTAAGATGGTCAGGGACATCCTCTCTAATAAGGTGATATTTGGACAGAAACCTGAACAAAATTGAAGGAGCAAGTTAAACAGATATCTTGTGAAAGACCTGATTAGACAGTGGGGATGGCAAACACAAAGGCAATAGGGTATAAGCATGGATACAGAATATAGCAAAGAGCTACTGGGGCTAAAGGGAAGAAATGGGAAAATGATTAGGAACTTAGAAAGGTGTTTGAAGGTAGAAAATGGAGGACCTGAGTTAAGTGTGAGTCCCAGTAATCTGCATATGCCTAGAAAGAGCCCTGCTCTCACTTCCCTCAGCATCCCCACTCACCCCTACACTGTCTGCTTCAGGACCTCAGGATGAAAATCATCATGTCCCCTCTTTCCCTGACATGCCTGGCCCTACAAGAAGCCTAAGACCCAATCCATGGATTCTAATCCCCAAAGGATTATGTGCATCATGTTTTCAGATCCCATCTCCTACTTCTCCCCTTTCACCATTTACAACACATCCACAGTCCCTACTCAAACACACTCAGCCACATTTGTGAATATTCACTTCTTTTTGTTCAAACACCTGAATCTCTCTTAATGACACTCTTTCTTCCCTGCAATCCTCTAGAATGGTGGAACCTCCACTTTCTCTCCTACCTGCCTCCTACTGGACTGGGAGTTAGGGTAAGTGTCCTTGTGATTCACTGCCATTTCTAAACAATCCTTGCTCTCTCCTCCCTCCAAAACAAACAAACAAACAAACAAAAACTCACAAAACCCCTCACCAGCTTCCAATCTCCTGCCATCACCTTCTCCCTCCAATAAGTGCAGTTCTCTACTTACTGACCCATAATCACTTTCCTCATTTCTTGAATATTTTAGCTTCTGGATCAGTCACTCTCTGCAGTATCATTCCTGAAGTAATTATTGATTTCAGTATCTTAAGTCACCCGTTCTTAAAACTTCTGTGTGTGTGCCCTGGATCACTTTAGAAGTCTAGTGGGGGTAAAGCCTAGGGGCTACTCCTCAAAATAATATTCTAAGTATAGAAAAAATACATAGGATTATAAAGAAAACCAGTTGTAGTAAAATACCATTATCAAAATATTTCTAAAATGTAATATAGAAACACACATGGCTTTTTGTAAGACCTTAAATAAGAAGATATATGGTGGGTCTAATGTATATCATAATTTTGTAATAGTGATTAACATAAACAATACTCTGAAGAACCTGCAAAAGCTTTAACATGATATGAAAACATCTGTAATTTTTATTGGGGTGAGCTACTACTTTATTGGTTTGTTACCTATATTCGTAATTGAAGGAGATGTTAAATTTCAGTGAAGAATTAGTAAACATAAAGATGTCATTTTTCCCCAGTCCAGTTCAGGTCACAAACTCCCTGAATTCCATTTATGGACCCCAGGTTAAGGACTGCTGACAGAGATGGCCTCTTCAACCTTTGCTCTCTCAATTCCTTGGCCTATTCTCCATAAACTATCTTGTCATTCACTTTATTTTAAGCACTCGCACACACAGTCCAAACCTAGACTTAAGTATTTTCAATACGTGCAACCCTGACACAATCTCAATTTCAAGTAGCCCATCCTTCTGTCTTTCCAGCACTGTCCCTCTAACATCTCAGCTCCAAGAGACAGGCCTTTCATGCCCACCAGGACCCAGTGGTCCTACCACCTTTTCATTATCTTCCACCTACTAAATATCCTCATTTCCCTCTGAATCTATCCTCACTTCCACCTTCAATTCCCTTGCCCTTTTCTCCCTTCACAGAATTTATTTGGCTATACCACAACTCTGATTAGTTAAGTTTTGCTAGTCTGGGCCTGCAACTCTGCAGCTTCATTTGGCTGCTGAAAAATACATTAAGATGCTCACTTTAAGTTCATAACAATAATTTCAACTGCGCTCTTAATGCTTCAAGGCAATTATACTATGTTTCTCTACTATACTCAGTATCCTGCTCCCCTGGATAAATATGCTATACTTTGTCTCCTCTTATTCCCCTAATACCTCATCTTGCCATGTTCCATTCCACTAAACATCACACAACCTCCTGCAAACTCCTACAACACAAATACCCACCTGCCTGCATCTCATGTCCATATAATCTATTTTATTCCTCTTATTATGGATGAACGGTCTACTCTCCTAGCTAAGGACAATGATTCTATTTATGATTCTATCCCTTCTCACTTATCAAGGACAACACTAGAGAAATTTTCCTTCTCTCCACATAATCATTCCCATCTTTATCAAACAAAACCAAACCTCCTCTGACCTCACTCATACCTGCAGCAACTGATCATTTCTTACGTTTCTTAAAGCCTTTAAAATAATTTCTATGTAGTATGTAATAATTTCTTTTCTCTAGTGTCCTAATGCCACCATGACTTCAGCATTGCTTTTGTCAAGGTCACCAACAACCTTCTCATTGATAAATCCAATGGCAGTTTTCAGTTCTTTTATTTGACCAAGCAGCATTTTTCCTCTTAAAATACTTCCTTCTCTTAGCTTCTAGGACATTTCCCTGACTTTCCTTCAACTTTCTTATTTCTTACTCCACTGTTCTTTTTAGTCTCCTCCACATCTTTCTAATCTCCCTAACTTCCTGGGGTGCCCAAAGACTCATTTCCTTAAACCTTTTTTTTTAACTTCTTTTTTATTCTATCTATATTCCCCTGCCCCAAGCAATTTCATATAATCTCCTGGCTTTAAATGTTATCTATGACATCTCTGATGTCATCTATGATGACTCCCAAATTTATAACTCCATGATTCACATTTCTCTCCCAAATTTGAAACTTGCAAATCCATCTTATACAACACCTCACGTTTAACGTGTCCAATTGAACTTATGATATATATCACCCCACAATATGGTCCTCCTACCAGCTTTTCCATCTCAGTTAATGCCTGAGTCTTTCTCATCTCAACTGATGGCTACTTTTTTCTTCTAGTTGTTCAGGTCTCAAGCTTGGAGTCATGGATTTTATCCTGTCTGTGTCCTCTAAAACCTACCATCTGGCCTCCAGCTCTCTTTCTAACCTCACCTTCTATTACACTTCCTCTCTTTCACTGTGTTCCAGCCAGCGCAGTCTTCTTGCTGTCCCCCAAACACTCATACATCATATCTTTGTAGTTGAAGATTTACACCTGGAAATCCTATTCTTTGGATGTCAGCTTCCCTTCCTCATTTTCCTTACGTCTTTACTCAGTATTTTTTCTACCTTAGAACTTATCATTATCTAGCATACTGTCACTTTTAATCTATTTATCTGACTGTGTATCTCCATGAGAATGCAAGCTTTGTGGTGACAGGGATTTCTCTTCTGTTCACTGTCGTACTCTTAGCACCTAGAGCAGTGCCTATTATATATTATAGCTACTTATAAATATTTGGTGAGTGGATGAATGAATAACAGAAAATGCAGGAAGGCAACTCTGGACATAGCTAAGAAATAAGAATAAATGTAAAGAAAGAAACAATCAAAAAGAGGAATCTCTTGAAAATTAGAACTATGACTGTAATTTTTAAATCAATTAAAGGCAAAGAAAGCAAAACTGGAGAAACTTCATATATAGAACTTAGCACAAAAAAAGAAAAAGATGGAAAAAGAGAAGGACAATGGAAGTAAAGAATCAATTATAAAAATGTAGGGGGTGGGGAAGAAGTAAAGAAAAATATTAAGGAAAAAACTTAAAATTTTTTTTTTAATTTCTGAGAGAGAGAGAGAGAAAAACAACATGAGCAGGGGAGGGTCAGAGAGAGAGGGAAATACAGAATCTGAAGTAGGCTCCAGGCTCTGAGCTAGCCACCAGCACAGAGCCTGACATAGGGCCTGAACCCATGAATCATATGATCATGACCTGAGCCAAAATTGGACACCCAACCGACTGAGACACCCAGGCACCCCAAGGGAAAAAAAAAATTAATTGCTCCAAGCTGAAGGAGTGTCTGTAAATTGAAAGCATCCATTAAACACTAAGTAAGCATAAGGAAAGAAGGCCATAGCTTACTACATTATTATGAAATTATTGAAATAGGAAGGATAAAGAGAAGATCATATCACCTTCATTAAGGAAAATTCTTAGAGAAGAAAAAGAAAAGAACAGGAAGCAGACATCTATCTGTCACCCAAAATGAATCAATGCTAACTTTTTAAAGATCTTGAAATCTTTCCCTAAGACATAGTGTCATATCATATATTTGATGCCCCATATTTCCCTTTCCCAATTCCACCATTCATGTTTCCAAAGTAAAATTATTTTTGAAACTGGAATTTCACATCCAGCTAAATTACTACCCAAACATGAGAGCAACAATAACCTTCAAATAGGCAAGGACTTAGAAATTTTACTTCACAGACACATTCTGTGAGGTAATTACTTGAAGGTGTTCTCCAATAAAATCACGATGTAAACTCAAAAAGAGTCTTAAGACGTAGAAATAACTAGGAAAGAGGTATCCCAAGATGAGAGATGTACAATACCTCAAGAAATTAATTAACCATTAGATTCCAAGAGAAAAATGCCTCCAAAGAAGAATGGGATATGTCCCAAGGAATAGATATAAGGTCTAAGAAAATGGATAATGATCATTTGGTAAAGAAATCATTTTTTTTTTATAATAAGACAAAATAACAGTAGTTAGAAACCCCAGAAATATAAATGCTGGATAAGAAAGCCATGGCCCAAAAATATAAAGCAAACTAAAATGTGACATTATTTTGAAAAACTGACAAACAATAATGTTAGGAATTCTTTTCTTTATGGTGCAAGGATTGTCATACTGAAACAATGGGTGAGGAAATATGATTAGAAGACACTAATAATCTCTACAATGATATATTTTATATAGAATGATTAACGATTAAAAAACAGAATTGGTTGGGGCACCTGGATGGCTCAGTCAATTAAGCAACTGACTCTTGATTTTGCCTCAGGTCATGAGTCCGAGGTCATGAGACTGAGCCCTGCATCAGGCTCTGCACTGACAGCCTGGAGCCTGCTTGGGATGCCCCCCACCTCCATGCTCCCCTCTCACATAGAGTTGTGTGCTCTTTCTTTCTCTATCAAAATTAATAAATATGAAAAAAATAATAAAAAAATAAAAACAGAATTGGTTAAAAGGATTTTTGAGAGGTCCCCAGCTAGATCAGTCAGTAGAGCATGCTGACTCTTTTTCTCAGGGCTGTGAGTTCAAGCCCCATACTTAGCATGGAGCTTATTTAAAAAAAAAAAAAAAAAANTTAGCATGGTTATTTAAAAAAAAAAAAAAAAAAAAGTGCTGATGAAAAGTGGAATTAAAAAAAAAAACCCTGTTTACATATTACATTCGATTTAAAATGTAACATAATATAAAATAAGCATGAAGGTGTTAATAAGTTTGGTGGATAAAAGTGTGATGAGGAACAAGGTATTTACATAGTCTCAAAGTATCTGCTCAGAAATTTCTTATAAATTGTCAAGGAGAAAATAGTAACTGCAGTAGACAAACCTGGCAGACCACCTCTTAAGTAATCAAAGTTAGTCAACATGGACCATGCAGTTTCAATAGGAAGCAAAGTAAAACAAAAAGGTGTTAACAAATAGAGGGAAAAAGAACACGAGATAGAAAGTCTTACTAAAGGATGAAGAATAGATGGGTGACACTCTGCTATCCCCTGAAGTGTAGAAGAATTTCCATTTTCAACTTTATCCTCCCTTTTGATTTATCAAGCAACATCTTTCACAATTTCAGAGTCAGTTAATGACACTCAAATTACTTGTTTCCAGGATTAAATTCTTTCCTAAATTTCAGAAATATACTTCCCAAATGTCATCTAGACATCTTTAACCCTATTTCTTCAGATTCCTCACATTTACTATATCACACTCCTCTCCAATCCAGCATTCCAGTGGCATTCCCTTTCTTAACTAGTACAATTCATATACTCGTCATCCAAAAAAGAAGCCTCACCATCTTCAATTACTGTCTCTCCTTCATCCCACACCCAGTTCAATTCTATCTCAATGTTTAAACATATTAAATACCTACTATGTACTATATGTCTTATTAGGAACCATGATAATGTATGCAAAGAAAACATTAGTAAGACACAAATCCTCTACATTTTCTCTTCAAAATGTGGTTTAAATTCATTCTTTGCTGTGTATTCCGAGGGGCACAGTCCTTGCATGGACCCTCATTATCTCCTCTATTCCCTAACTCCCCTTCATATCCCCATCACTCTCTGCCTGCAAGTCTCACAATGGAATTGGTTTTGTCTTTTTTCTAGATCTCAAATTGGTTCATTTTACCATGCTGTTAAAACTATCAGTGGTATAATTAGTGTTAATGCCAAACATAGAGAGCAGTGTTGACGACTAGGAACAGTATTTTTCTACCATATTTAATAGTGTCATTTTAATATATGAAAAGTTTCAAAACAGATTTATTTTGGATAACTTATTCATATTCAGAAAAAAATCTGTTTTATATATTAAGCCTAACACTTCTATGTACTCAATTCATTTTACAAATAATAGAGGGTTTTAGAAATTGTCCTGGCTTTGAAAGATCAATGCAAACATTACTAAAAAGACTATAAAAAGCAAAGGCAGCAGAAACAACAACAACAACAACAACAAATTAGACTGTTACTTTCCCTACTTAAACCACCTCTCTCTATATTATTAATCTGAGGAAAGACATTTACATTGTAAATTTATTTCCCCATCAGAAACTAAAAGTTATAACATCTACTTACCAACCCAATACAGTTGCTTAAAGCCACTTTAGTTGTACTACGTTGATCTTGCAAGTATCCTGTGTAATGACAGTTGTCTAAAAAATCATGTTTCCACTGGGGTCCATCTTTCCCCCAATATTCTACTGTAAAATGTTTGGACACAAAATCTGTGTTGAGGGTCAAGTTTAGGTGAAAGTGCCTGCCATAGGCTGAAAGTTTGAAAAATAACTTAGATACTGCCTGTTGTGGATCGATAGGGTCCATACTCCGTCTTCTCCTGGAGTGTTTATCATTTTTCACAGTAAAGCTGAGGAAAGCTCCATTCTGATCAACTCTTATTGGAATAGTTAGCTGGTAGTGTTCTAGATAAGTCAGGAATTCCTCTTTGTAATCACAAGGCAGAGAATCCAGAAAAAACACATGGAAGAAAAGAAAATTTAACAGAACAAAGAAGTAGCAGTATAAACAACAAAAACTATATCAGTTAAAACTATGCATCATTGTGTGAGAGGTATGAACAAAAACTGTTATATTAAACAAGATGAGTTTAAAATCTAATGATGAATTAAGGTCCATTTATTCCTCAAAATAACATAATTTTAAAATTAGTTTGAAAGACTATTTTTCTTTTCCTATTTATTTTTTAATGGATTCTAAAAGCTAAATTCTACAGGAAATATGAATATTTTATATTGAAATAAAAAACAGTGAAAGGCACACATATTTAAAAGAACAGGATTTAGCTCAGATAAAATGTTTGTGAAAGCTATCCAAAAGAGTTAATACTGAATTTCTACAGCCTTGTAGAATTTTTTTTTTTTTAATCATCAGTTGGAAAATACAGAAGCCACTCTGGAAAACAAGCCTGGTAACTACTCAGAAAATTGAACATGGAATTACCATTTGACCTAGCAATTCCACTCCTAGGTATTTACCTAAGAGAAATGAAAACACATGTCCACACAAAAACCTGTACATGACTGTTCATAGCAGCATTATTCATAATAGCCAAAAGGGAGACATAACCTGACTGTTCATCAACTGATGAATGAATAAGTAAAATGGGGTATATTCACAAAATAGAATATTATTCTGCACAGTACTGATACATAGTATGACATGAAGGAACCTACTTAATAACTGCCGTTATTATCAAAGTTCATTATCTAACATTCTAAAAACATTAAGCTAAGTAAAAGGGACCAATTCACAAAAGGCCACATATTATATGATTCCTTTTGTATGAAGTATTCAGAATAGGAAAATCTCTAGAGACAGAAGTAGATTAGAGGTTTCTTAGGGCTGGGGTGGAGAATGATTTGAAGAGAGTTAGGGAACGACTGTTAATGGGTACAGGGTTTCTTTGGGGGTGCTGAAAACATTCTAAAATTGATTGTGGTAAAATTGATTGATTCTAAAATTGGTTGTATGCCTCTGTGAATATACTATAAACCACTGAATTGTGCACTTTAAATAGGTGAATTATGTATTTATTGTATTGCAATAAAGCTGTTAAAATCATCAGATTGACAAAAAGAAACTTAGAGGATTATTAAATATATTTTCCTCACTTAGGTTTACTTAATATCTCCAATATACCTTCTTAATCACATCTTTCTTTAGTGAGGTTTACCACAAAGGGAAACCAAATGTCTGTCCATTGCCTCATTGTCTATACACGGAGTTCGAAACAATATAAACTCCCATAAGACTGTGACTAACTAGAAATAAACTGAAAGCCAATATTTTTTCACTTCTTATAAATCAGAATTCATGATAAATGCTATGCCTTTATTAATATACTTTAAGAGCCACATTTTATATATATAGGATTTCTAGACATAGACATCAATCTAAAATAGCCTTGAAAATCTGGCTCATCTGAACCAAAAAATTATCAGTTCCTAAAGATTTTTGGAAGGGGATTAAAAAGGCATTCTTTCAATAATTCAGAAAGGATTAGATGTGTCCACGGGGTGCCTGGGTGGTTAAGTGTCCAACTTCAGCTCAGGTCATGATCTCATGGTTCATGGGTTCAAGCCCCATGTTAGGCTCTATGCTGAAAGCTAGCTCAGAGCCTGGAGCTTCTTTCAGATTCTGTGTCTCCCTCTCTCTCTGACCCTCCCCTGCTCACACTATCTATCTCCCTCTCTCAGAAATAAATAAAACATTAAAAATATATATTAAAAAAAAAAGATCAGATGTGTCCATGAAAAACAAAATGTCATTCACCCCTGAGACCTCTGTTAAGATCTTTTCTATGATATAAAGTTCAATTTTATGGATTCAAATCGGGGACCCATGGATTAGAGTTTGAAAAGTTGAACTTCCTACTACTTGTACTCTTTTACTGAGATTCTAGTCCTCATATCAGAATTCTTCAGTTTGGAAAGCATTTTTCCACTAAGGGTCCATTTCAGACGTATCTTGTATCAGAATATGTCTGGTTTCTTGCTCTTTTATAGCAGAGACCTTTGGATTTTTCTTTTGAACACAACCTTGTCTGTAATTCCTAGCAACAAATGAGCTTATTAAAGTTTAGGATTCAAAAGAAGAAAAGGCCTGGTTTTATTATCTTCTAAACAAGACCAGTCAACTCTAAAATCCAATGAACGTTAAATACTAGCATAAGTTATAAGCAGACTACTTTTAGAGCCTCTAAGATTTATGAAATTAGCACTGAATTGATGCAGTAGATCTCCACTCCTATCATTATATATTCCGAAGAAAATGTTCACCTAAACTAAATATTCAGAATCTTTTCTGATCAAATTAACAGCAGTAATTTTGTCACTTTCAAAAGCAGGACTCCTACCTTGAGAACTGTATGAAAGCCTGTGGTCACTATGACATTCCGATGAAGCCATGATGAGGCTCAAAATCCAGGTCAACGTCTTCCACAAAATTTCCATAATTTAGAAAACTAGATGATTTTTTTTTGGAGGGCTACCTATGTGCTAGAGAGTCAATACCATACCAAAATCGAAGCATAACAACTTTATTTCTTTAAAATTTCTTGCAAATTAATTATTAGATGTTCCACTGCTTAACAGATACTTTTTTCCAACATCTCGTACTTTCTTCTATATCTGAGTTCATTTTGTGAATCCAAAAGGAAAAAATAATGACGGTAAAATTCTCATAAGCAAAGCTTTTGCTGATTAGTTACTATAGTATGGCCATTTTTTAACCTAGAAAAACAAAAAAAAATTATGTTAAATGAAAAATATCTTGTATGGACAGAACTATATTGCTGAATGCTTGCAAAAGGACAAAGACTACTAAATGATTTAATATAGTTAAATTAGATTGTTGTTGTTCTTTACAGTCTAAATAAACATTCAGAAGACTAAACAATTAGAAACCTAAATGGTAAGCAGAACAGTGCCAGAGCTACCTAATAATCAAAGAAGGAACGTGAAGTGGAACCATAAAAATCTTTTTTTCTAAACTTTGAAGAAAAAAACAATGTGTGTGTACAGTGACTAACCTCCTTTTGTTAAAATAAAAGGTAGAGGAACTTCACAATCAAAGTTCATTTTATGTCAGTGATAAACAGTATATGATCCCATTCCTTACTGTGCTTTTTTAGCACACTCATATTCAGAGATTGATTTGTTGTTGCTTTATGAGGCACTTATCATTTTTCTTAGAGTAGATCTACAAATACACAGCAATATTTAGCAGCTATCCATGAACACTCAGACACCTAACACAAACTAAATTTCTAAAAATTTGAAATATATTTACTACAACCCGTGACTTTATCTGAAGTCATATAACTTAAAAAGCAACACATATGAGCCAATTCCAACTACCTAAAAGGGAACTGGAAGGAAAAAAAGTCATCTTCTGAAAAGAAAAGAATTTTTAAAAATTCATTTCAGGTATCACAACAGATATCTGTCCTATCTCATGCACTTTCCTTTTGACTCACACCCTCACTCACAGTCTATGAATTTACATTTTATACAGAACACTTCCATATGTGACTACCTGATTTCCTAGCACATAATACTCTAGAAGAAGAAAATAGCAAAGAGACTAAGAAACTAGCTCACTAACAGCACAAAAGTGAAGAAAAATAGAAAACTAAAACTTAGTTGTAGAACACCAAAGTAATACACTCTGGGGTAGAGGCAAATGGTCCTTAATTAGTTTAACAGTTCCTATTATGAATATGACTGTATTAGAGCTCAATATCTGATATTCAAAATACTGAGTAAGGAATAAAAGAATAAATTATTTTTACTAAGATAGGATACTACTAGTATAGAGAAGTACACAAAAAGTATTAGAAAGATTTTCATCCCAAATTCCTAGTGTATAGGATTATATATAAATGTTTATGTGTTCATTGGTTTAAAAAATGAGTAAATAAATGAATAGTGATTAAAAGAAAATCACTTCATGCATATAAAAGGATATTTGTAGTTAATTGGAAAATTAACTTGTGTAGAATACTTCATTCCCTATGGTACCAGAAATACTGGTTACTAAAACATATAAAACAACCACAACCATTTAAAACTCCTTCCATCCTCTCTACAAGTTATTACACTGCTGAATCTTGGAAAAACTTATTCATTAATCAACAAATATTGCTCTACTATTTTTAAAATGATGTTATAAAGGGGTGCCTGGATGGCTCATTGATTTTAAACAACCAACTCTTGATTTCGGCTCAGGTCATGATCTCAGAGTTTGTGAGATCGAGCCCTTCTTTGGGCTGTGTGTTGGTGGAACCTGCTTGGGATTCTCTCTTTCCTTCTCTCTCTCCTTCTGAACTCCTTCTGCCCTCCCCGTCCCCCAAAATAAACTTTTTTAAAAATGTTATGAAAATATGGGGATACATAATAGAGTAACACAATCCTTGACATTTGGGAGTTCATAATCCAATCACCAAAGAAAAAAATTCAAGACAGACTGACATATGTCATAACAAAGTTACAAAAACATGTTAGAGGAGATTAAATGAGGGAAATGACTCTGAGTTAGAGAAGGACGGGACAAGAAAATCTTATTTAAAAAGTGGTATTTGAGATAGAGCCTGGGAGATGAACACAAATTCACAAGTCAAACTGATAGGGGTAATCATTGCAAATTAAAGAAATAGATTGTGCAAAGTCTAGATGGCAAGAAAAAAAACAGAAATTCATTTTAGGAATAATAGTAAGTTTTATTCCTATGGAGAAGACTAACAGGTATTATCTAGAAAGGTAGTTTAAGGTCAGACCAAAAATAAAGAGAACCTTAAATATATGTTACTTCTTTTAATAATCACAACAATCTTATAAAGTAGGTATCATCACCCCCATGTCAGGCAGCCTGTTAGATGGTCCCAAAGATCCTGCCTCCTGATATCCACTTTTGTGTAAACCTCTTCCCTTGAGTAACTTTATCCTACCAGTAGAATGTTGAGAATCAATATCACTTCAATGATTAGATTATGGACAATTCGTACTTTCTAGTAGACTAGATTCTATCTTTCTAGTAGACTGTCTCTCTTATTGGCTTTGATGAAGCAAGCTAACTTATGGAGGAGCTCACATGGCAAGCCACTGAAAGCAGCCCTCAAATAACCATGAGCAAAGAACTTAGGCCCTCAATGTAATAGCCTGTGAAGAACTGAATCCTGCCCACTAATATGTGGGCTCCCCAGTCAGGCATTCTCTGGTGACCTGAGTCCTTGCCAACATCTTTACTACAGCATCATGAAAGATCCTGAAACAAAGGACAAAGCCAAGCCATGCCCAGTTTCCTGAACCACAGAAACTATGAGATAATAAGTGTGTGTTATGGTAAGCCACTAAGTTTGTGTTGACTTTTTTGTTTTGTTTTGTTTTGTTTTGCAAGAGTTGATAACTAATGAAGCTCTCAACTTACAGATAAAGAAGTTGAAGCTCATAGTGCAGATAGCTAGAAAACGGCAGAGCCAAGAGTCATACAGAAGGCTATCTGTCTCTCAACTCTAAATTCTTTCTACCATATCATACTTATAATTTAAGGCATTCTAACTTAAATATTCAATAGCAGTTCCATATTACTACCGCCAAATAATATATTCCCAATAAATGGTATTAATTAATGTGAATAGTTTTAAGCAACTTTATACACAATAATTGTTTCATCTCAAATTTTTTTCTACAATGATTTAGGCAAGACATACGCTTGCTTGGGCAAAAATCTACGAAGAAATTAAATCACCCCATTAGTTAACAGCAGTAAAGAAAAGAATCCAGTTATCTTGATTCCTAATCAATTTACATATAGTCTCCATACTCCAAACCTTCCCATGAGATACTTAAGTATAACTGTCACTTCATGAACAAGATTCACTCTTGAGTGCTTTATTTTTTTTCAGGTTTGCATAATAATGTCTGCCATTAGGGGCACCTGGGTGGCTTAGTCGGTTAAGCGTCCGACTTTCACTTAGGTCATGATCTCGCGGTTCGTGGGTTCGAGCCCCGCGTCGGGCTCTGTGCTGACTGCCAGCTCAGAGCCTGGAGCCTGTTTCAGTCTGTGACTCCCTCTCTCTCTGACCCTCCCCTGCTCACGCTGTCTCTCTCTCTCTCCTAGAAATAAATAAAATAAAAAACATTTAAAAAAAAAATAATGTCTGACATTAAATGAGAACCTCATATACCTTAATCTTTCTTTAAAGAATATATAATTAACACATTTGAGTTCATTTTCTATTAGCGATGATATATTTGTATGAATTCTTCATCATTTTTTCCCATTTTCCTGGGCTCTGAAACAAACTTAGAGTTGTCTGGGTTTAGGGAACAACTATTTTCCCCATGAGAAATTTCCTGCTCTTCAGTTTTGTAACCTCAACTCTTAGAATTATTAGCACTGTCCAGTAAACGCCCAAGTTAAGTAAGCCAGTAGCATTGAGAGAAAAAGCAATATGTAACTACTTGGCCAGAAGTAGACTAACATTTGATTTACGGACTTGTAGTAAAAAGCACATTTGGTGCATAGTAGAAAGAGCAGGAGCTTTAAAGTTAAACCAAATTGACAGTCTTGTTTCCACCCCTAGCCACAGTATCTGGCACATAGGCACCGAATAAATGTGAGTTTCTTTCTCCTTTCTCACACCCTCCCTCACTCCCCACTTCAGGTGCCAAATGAAGGAACTTAAACAGTAAGTAAATGAATTGGCTCAAGCTCATCTAAAATCAACAACTAACATATCAACCTCTCTTAGTTACCTACACAATAAAAATGAATGGTTAACCTACTTTCTGACACCTGCTGGAGAGGTTAACCTGGATATTATAAACAAATACGGATAAGCATTGACTTTTTCAAATACAGTTTCCAAAATTCAAATAACATTACAATATTACATAAATGTCATAAATCATAATGTATTAACTCTTTATATTGTATAGGAGAAGTGTTATTACATTGTGTAAAGCACAAAGGCTTTGAGTCCTGGCTTGACTCTAAGTTATTTAACCTCTCTAGATCTGTTTCCTCATCAATAAAACCATGATAATGGTATCAACTTGACAAAGACTTGTGGAGAGATTAAATTAGATTACACATGATGTAAACTGTGCACACACTTCACTTTAATGGCTAAATAAATATTAGCCCCCTCTCCTCCCTATCTTACTCCTCACTTTTCAAAAGTCTTCCTTTAAAAATAGTATCATGTTCCTCTTCTTCCCCCCAATGTGTGGAATACTTAAATATGATGATAGGAATCAATCAATTTCATTATATTGTCTTTTAGAGAAAACAATAAAGAATTTAGGTTATGATAAGTGGGCTTACAAATATTTTAAATTTGAAAATTTTCATTTTAATTCGATCTCACAGATGCTTTTTTCCCTAACACAAATGGACCGGCCAATAAAGTTAAGGGATCACTTACCTGCTTCCATAGATCAAAGCTGTATTAATTAACTAGGAATCCGATCAGACAATTTGCTCTACAGTGACTCCCTCAGTAGTCTCCCTAGTTGAAAGGTACTCACTTGTCTTTTTCCTCTATCATCTTTACTTCCTACTCAAGGGATCTGGGAGTAGCCAAGGTAATAATTTCCTCTCATGAACTATTATTATGGAGCTAAAGAACATGTACAACATCCTACTCAACTTCTTTGATCCATCTTAACTCTGGTCGTTTATTTTAAGGCTGATTTGGTCTTCACAGAGGAAACAACAATACTATACTCCTTTCACATATTTAACTTTTGTATGTTAAAATTAACTTCTCATTTGCCATTTATTCTCTCAACAAACATTTAGTGTCACCTGGAGTATGCCAAGGATACTGCTAGGCTGTAAGTACAAAAGTTCCCAGATGATTTATAAACTTTGTGAGATTAGTTTCTAAAGGTGTAATTAAACACACTCAAAACTTACCTATCAAGAAAAACAAATAGGCCCAAAGCAAAAACACAAAACATCATTCTACAAAAATCAAGCCCTAAATTACATATAGTCCCAAACTGTTTTTTCTAGATGGAAAGTTAAATATACGTTATCTGTATTATAACTGCTCTCCTGAAAAATAGAAACACCTTTTTCTTTTGAGGATATTACAAAATGTTGACAGTCTTTTGTTTGACAGTCTTTTGGTGTTTGACAGTCTTTTGGTGGAGCCAAGAGAGCCATCCACCTTTTCCACCTTTTCATCTTCCCCCAAAAAGGTGCTATTAACTTTCTTAATATGTTAACTGTCTTTATTTTCTCATAAAAGTTATATACAGGGTAGGATCTGGCATAGAGACCCTTCCTAAACCACTAGTAGCTACTAGTGGTTGCTAAGGAAATGAAGAGGAAGTGGTAAGAGTAGACAAGAGTAGAAATTAATCTTACACATAGTGGCCCAGACACGAAAAGTATTAAAATATTTCAAGTCTTGAGGTTAGAGGTTTTGCCTCTTGAGTATCAAAAAAATAATAATACCACAAAGAGAGATTTCATTTGTAGCCATTTGTGGCAGATGAATGAATTTGATTTGTTTGAAATCAAGTTATTTCCTTCTATATGCTATTCTACAAAAATCCTAAACATCAATGATCATATTTAAGCACAAAATTAATATAAGCCAGAAATGAAGCTACCACTTTGGTGAAACAAAGAAAAACATTATTTCCAAAATTAATTTTCTCAGTTTTATTCAACTATACCAGTTTTATGTTTCCTTTTTACCCCTGTCATAAATTTAGAAAACTGTCATTCCTACATTTTGGTATAATCAACATAAGCTTAAAATAACAGAGAAAAGGAAAAAGAAAAAAGAAAGAAGGAGGAGGAAAAAAGAAAAAAAGAAAAAAGAAAATTTGCACAATTAAGTTGAATATAAAAGAACATATTGAAAATCACACTCCAGTGTCTTTTTAAAAGTTCCTAGTAATGGTTCAGTTTCCCCCTTCCTTGTCTATTCTGCACCCCCCTATCCCACTTCACCCAGACAGAGGGTAACAGTCTAAGCTGCCCTGGTTTAGTTGATCCTAAAGTTAACATTCAGCAGCCCATTTCCAGACAGCAGCGCTAAATCTATTTGGATAAAACGCGTGTGACCCAGACAGTTGGCATTTGGCCCAAACGCGTTGCACCGGCAGCTCAAATAAAAACAAGAGTAAGAAACTCACTCTCTTGTTCCTTCTCAGTGCGCTTTTTCACTCTCTTTGCCTCTAGTACAACAAGGAAAGAAATTACCAAAGACAGGAATTGTAGTACACATTATCAGAAGGCACCTTTCCAAAAACCCCTCCAGCACTCCAACTGCATCCCCCAAATCCCTGAACTTTGATCCCATATACCATATAGACAGACATACCCAGATATTCAAGGCTCCGGAGGGTTATGAGTCTAGCACGACGTCCCAAGTGGCCAAAAGTAAATCAAAAACACACGCTTCCATCTCTTTGATTAGCCTATTAAAAGCTTAACATATCCTAGAGCATCGGGGCTATAGCTAGCTAGCACATTAATTCTACTCTCTGAGCCCAGGCATAAAATATGCACTTGTCTGACTGCTTAAGACACTGACATGAAACTATAAAATGCAGAAGGTTTTTCTTAGAAATCAGTTTAAAATACACATCATTATTACTTTCCCAATTACTATTTGGTGATTAGTTAAAAGACCAAGATCATCATAATCAAGTCATATTTCACAAAAGATGTCTATTCATATAATAAACGTGTATTTTTTGCATCATAAAATACTTGCAAGACCCAGAATTCTCCTACTCCCGACTAGTCTGGAGTTAAAAAGATTTCTATCTGTAAAATGAGTTCAGTCAAGCTCACTCATTGCCATTAAAAACACACACACACACACACACACACACACATACACACACACACACACACAGAAAGTTTTCTAAGCATTATTCGGAAGACAAGCAAAACACAAGTTTTAATTTAAAAAAAAAGGTTTCATTGAATATTGTTAAGTCTTCCTTACCGTTTTCATCTTCAAATTCTGATAAAAAGTAAGTTTCAAACAATAGAGATTGCACTGGACGACTCACGTACTCTCTCTCTCCTTTCTTTTTTTTTTTTTTTTTTTTTTTCCTGCCCCTCTTTGCAAAGCCACAGCAGTCAGTTACTTATTCTGCAGCCAGAATAAAACCCTATAGTCTGGCTAACCCGGGCTTTAGAGAACGGACTTTCCGATTTGGCAATAAAAGAGATGCCATCAACACATCCAGGCTATCATCCTGAGATGCTGCCTTTGCAAACCCTCTTTCTCTCTCGACTCCCCCCACCACCAAAAAAAGGAAAAGAAAAAAAGAAAGGAAGGAAGGAAGGGGGGGAAAAAGGCTTATTGGGGGTGGAAGTGGTGCCCTCTCTTCCTGGACAGCTTAGTGCCTTTGCTATGCAAATAACATGTGAAGAGCATCAAAAGGTATCAAGAGAAAAGAAGACAAGAGGAGCAGGAAGGGCAGCAAAGTTTTGTTGAAGTAGCCCTAGATCTCACTACCGGCCCCCAGCCAACTTGAATTGCAGCAGGAGAAAATTTTGGCAGCTTTTCCTCGGAGGCAGAGCACACTGACGTCAGTCTGCAGATGTGCCGGCTGCGTCGGGTGCGCATGTGTCCTGGGTCGTCACGTGGAGGGGGAGGGGAGGTAGAGGTACAATCGGGGTAACCAACTACCAGCCATTCAGAAGGGCTTAGACAATGTCAACTTTTCCACCCTGTGAATGAGAGAAATTCTGGCCCTTCTAAACTCGGTCCCCTACCCCACTCCGCTTCTTTTTCTTCCTCCTCCTCTTTTAAGAAATTCTAGCCTGGTTTGTAACTAGTTGTTTCTTGGAAAAAGGAAGGGGGAGGGAGAGGATGAATGACTTTAGATGAATTAGTGTCACAGTTAAATTCTCTGGTTGCCTTCATTGTGATTTTTTTTTTAACTCTACAGAACAAAAATATTAAGAGTTGCACATAAAGGGTCTTTGAGGAAACTTACAGCAAACTTAGATCAGTGGCAGATTTCAAAACTCAATAGCTACATGTGCATAAAATGCCCATTTTTTCAATATACCTCAACAAGCAAAACTGCCACCAACAGGGAGAGTGGACTAAAGTAAACTAAGACCAGCACATTTTCCATCTGATTACCGACTTCAGGTTATGTGGGGCTTTAAAAGAAGAAAAAAAGTGGGGGAGGAGAGAGCGGGGGAAGAGAGAGAAGCTTGCATTATTTCCAGATGAGGGTGAGACTGGATGGTGTTTTAAAGTGCAACCGGGGAAAGCTACAAGTGGAGTGTATTTTTTTAAGTCGGTACATTGAATGAAATCTCAGTGCCTGCCCAAATGAAAATAAATCTAAAGTCAGACCCCCCAAAAAAGGGAGAAAAAAAAAACAGGAACCCTGCTGAGATCTCAAGATAAACAAACAAAACCTCAAAACTGGTTCTTCAAGCTTCCTCACCCNTACACACCCCCTGCCAGTCCACACTTTCAGGGATAAAACTCTACTACAACGTAGCACTTTCACTTTCATTTTCTGGGTGAAAGCCACTGGCATTAAACTGTGGGGGAAATGCCCAAATATGTTTTCCATGTCCTAAGCAAGCAAACAAAGTCTGGCACACAAGTCGGAAACAGGAAAAAATGTGAAAATAGCTCAGGACAAATGCTGCCTTTCAGCGGTGTAATCTGCTGCATCATTTATCTGTCTCTATGGTTGAGGGTAGAGTAGGGAGAGGTTTAAGAGTTTCCGAGGCTGGTTGGGGGGGGCGGCGCGGGGGAGCGGGGTATTGACGCCTTGAAATTCCAGTCGGTAGTTAACGCCAAGTCAATTTCCGATGGCCAGAACCAGAAAGGGGAATTGGACCGGAGGGAAGGGGGTGGGGAGGAGGACCTTTCTGAATACCCTCTCTTAAGTTTCAAGCTTCTGCTAACATTATTGCTCATTTGACATTTTTTTTTCTTCCTACACCGGAGGTAGTAGGTGTAATTCTTCTGGTGAATACATGAATAGTTGGCTAAAAGAAGGCATGAATCAGACTGAGAACGTCCAAGAATACAGTTATTTCCATTCTTTTTTGAGGGTTGAAAGGGGAAAGCATCTGTCCACAGTCAATAGTCCTCATCTTGACCTTAATCAGTAGTATTTGGCTCAATGCCATTGAAAATGTAGAAATACGTTCTGTGCTTGGCATTGACAGTTTTAAATAACAAGGATGCATATGGAGATAGATAGATGATAGATGATTGATAGATAGAGATATTTGCATTAAAATACATGGATGATGAATCTCCTAGCAATCACTGTAAACATAAAAAATAAGAAGAGTGGGAACAGAGCTGTTTTTGCATGAAACTACCGTTTAAATAGTTATGAACCTAAACCTAAATTTAAAACAACAAAAAACAAAACAAAAACTGGTATTAGATACAGCCAGCACAGGAAACTAAAGTTAAGATGTGAGTAGTAGTATCTTTACAAGTTATCTGTAAAGTTTTTGCTCTCAGCTAAGACAAACTGCCCTAGAAGTATCAACCTTGTAAAGTAAAGGAGCATATTCATTGCAAAGTGGACATTGGCTAATTACTTATTCAAACAGTGCCATCCTGCGTCTAAAAAGAGTAATGAAAAATTTCCAACACATTCCTTTTCTCCTCCAAATGACTAAGAAAAAGATGACTAAGGGAAAAAATTATTAGCATGAGAAATGAAGTATCAGTTTAACTTTATATGTGTGTGCATGTGTGTGTACATTTTAACTGTGTTACAGAAAATTCAAACTCATATATAAGTAGATAAATATTATAATGAATCCCCAAATGTACAAAATCCAGTTTTAAAAACTGTCAACACATGACCAATTGTTTCCCATTATATGCTCTAGCCCACTGGATTATCTTGAAGACAACCCCAGATAACATTTCACTGCATCCATTAATGATTTCTAAATATAATATGTTTCTAAAATATAAGGACAAAAAATAAATAACCACTACTATACCACAATTACTCTTAAAACATTAATAATTCCTTAATTTCAGCAAATATCAGATGTCCTCAATTGCAAATAAAGGCTTCAAAATCCTTATTGAAATCAGGATCCATATATTATATTAGGTTAATCTATCTCTTATGTATCCCATTTAAAAACTTTTTATTGAAGTAGAATATTCACATAGAAAACTACATACATATATAAATTGATGAAAAATGTTCAGTCTAGGGGTGACTCAGTCAGTTAAGCATCTGACTCTTGGTTTTGGCTCAGGTCAGAATCTCACGAGTTCCTGAGATGGAGCTGAAGATTACAAAAATGGAATAAATGGAAAATTGAGAGAGGAAGGAATTTGTACGTATGGATGGATGGATGGATGGATGGATGTACACCATGTATGCATATATGTATTTTAGACACTGAAAATAGGAGCAAAGGCAGAAGAGTTTGAGAGCCCAAGAATAGGGACTGAGGAGCTTTCAGAGGTAAGAAAAGACTTTTAACTTATAATTTTTAATGTGGTAGCATGTAAATTAGATTTAATTTTTTTACTTAATAGCCAAGGCATTTCTTTTTTTTTAAGTTTGTTTATTTATTTATTTTGAGAGAGAGAGTGTGTTTGTGGACATGCACACCCATGCCAGTGAGGGAGAGAGAGAGAGAGAGGGAGAGAGAATGAATAACAAGCAAGTACTGCGCTGTCAACACATAGCCCGACTCTGGGCTTGATCTCATGAATAGTGAGATCATGACCTGAGTTGAAATCAAGAATCAGATGTTCAACCAACTGAGCCAGCCAGCTCTCCAAAACCAAGGCATTTCTTAGAATTAGATTGCTTGCTTGTATTTTCAGAAAGATGAGATGAATTCTTATTTTATGCTTGCTTGGAATTACTAAATTGAACTAAATCTACAAAAATGTCAATATGAATAAATTATGTAACTGGAAATTTAAATGCTACAATAAGGTATGTTGATTCAAATTGGGATAGATGTACATAATATGTTGCAATTTATATAAACTTAATAAAGCACAACAAACTGATATCTCAAACTTACAAAAGTGTTCACAGGAAGAACATATAGTATCTTGAACATCACAGTTAACCTGGGGGAGAAAGAAAATAACAGGATTAAGGAGGAGCACAAAGTGGCATCAATTAAATCTATAAAATTTTATTTGAAAAATAAAACAATGGGAATTATTATAATAAAATGTTAATATCTGCCAATTCAAGGTATTGAGTGTACATGAATATCTATTACCTATTATTTTATTCTCTGTATTATAGGAATAATTCACAATTTTACCGAAAGAAAGAAAGAGTACTGTTATTTGTTATTAGAATAAATATGTCAATTTCAGAAATTTCACAGTGGCAAAATAGCTTTAACTACTTATTTTTTACTTACTTTTTTATTAGTATATGAGAGTAATAGCAGAAAGAAAAAAAACATATTGAAAAGAGTATAATCAATGGCTTATAACCATACTATACAATATCTAATACTCAAAAAGGAGAAGATGAAGCTAAAGTATGTCACTGAGATAAAAACAAAAACCCCAATGTGCTATTAATAATTGTCCACTCTTTAGCATTGTGTAGAAAGCTAAGAAGTATAAAAATATAAGGTTCCTTTCCTCAATAAATCCACAAATTGGACAACAAGAGGAAAGTGAGAAAAGGGAAAATGCAATATGCTACATAATTTAGTAACATAAATTGTCAGTGCTATGTACCCCAAATGATAGAGAACTCTGTCCAAATAAGGATTTTTCTGACATCCATGGTGCCATTCTGACATTCATGGTGATCAGTTTTGTGGTTCTTGAACTCCCGGCAACATTCAATTTAATTGATCATTCCCAAGTTCTGGAAATACTGTACTCTTCTAGTGTTCATACAACTGTGATAGTCCTTTCTCCTCCTCTTCCCAGTTATTAAATATTAAAACGCCCAGGAGTCATTCCTAATACCCATTCTATTCTTTATCAACTGATTTTCCTTTGATTAATGTATGCTTTTCCATGACTTTAAAGACCATCTATATGTCAATGATTCTGAGAGCTAAATGTCTGCCTGGGTGGGTCTAATAAGCAGTACAAACTTCCAGTGATATAAAAAGATTTCAACATGTTTGTCTGTCTTTTCCATGTAACAAATGGAACCACAATTCACCAAGTCTGTAGCCAGTATGGTTTTTTAAGTCCGCTTTTCAGTTTTCTTAACATGTATTCTACATATAATGTGCAAAGCTTCAGTGGGAGAAATTGGGAGAAATGTGTCTCTTTCATCTCAGTTGGAAACTAGAATTCCTCTCTGCTATAGTCTGAATCTTTGTGTCACCTTCAAAATTCATATGTTGAAATCCTAATGCCTAATATGATGATATTAGGAGGTAGAGCTTTGGGGAGATGCTTAAGTCAGGAGGGTAGAATCCTCATAAATAGCATTAGTGTTCTTATAAAAGAGATCTTAACAGGGATCCCTCACCCCTTCCACCATGTGAGGACTTAGTGAGAAGGCACTGACTGGGAACAAGAAAGAAGACCCTTACCTGGCCATGCTCGCACCCTGATATCAGATTTCCAACCTCTAGAACTGTGACAAAAGGAATTTCTGTTGTTTATAAGTACCTAATTTGTGGCATTTTGTTACAGGGCCTGAATGGATTAAGATTCTCTCTCCTTTATTGTTAAAACATTTTCAAAATATGTATTCTCTATTGTGAAATGTCTCTTAACTCTTTTTGCCAGTATAATTTTTAACTGGTCTTCTATTTATTGATTTTGGGGGTACTCTATATATTGCAGATTTAAGTCCTTTTTTGGATATACATACTCTAAATACCTTTTCCCATTCTGTGGAATGCCTTCTAACTCTTTAAAGGAAAACAGAGTTTGTAGACAGAAATTCCTTTTTTCTTTGAAAAAAGCAAAAATAGTTTCTTTATAACATGCAATTGTCCTGAAGCAAAAACAGCTCTTTAACTAACTGCCATTAGACAATAAGTAAACATGTAATGGGGGCGCCTGGGTGGCTCACTTTGTTAAGCATTTGGCTGTGGGTTTCGGCTCAGGTCATGATCTCACAGTTCATGAGCTTGAGCCCTGCAATAGGCTCTCTGCTAACAGGTTGGAGCCTACTTGGAATTCTCTCTCTGACCCTGCCCCACTCTCTCTCTCTTCCTTGCTCTCGCTCTCTCTCAAAACAAATACATAAACTTAAAAAAAATACATAAGTATTTTTCTATAAATTGACTTCCTACCAAAAGTTCATTCCTTACTTCTGATTCCTAAAGATACATCACAACTTATGTGCATATAGTGTATGGTAACAATGTGGAAAAACCGTTATTTTCCCCCACTATGCAGATTCTAATACAAACTTGGTAACCTTGTAGGGATTTTTCCTTTAAGCATAGGTTATATTTTTTATTTGAATAACCAGATGTTCTGAAGTAGATATCCTTGCAACATCTTTTCCAGAAACATTTTCTTTCTACATGTCTTCCTTTCATAATTGATTTTAAATAAATTTATGTGCTTCTTTTATTCCTCCATCCTCCTAGATTAGTTTTTCTTCTTGTTGAAGTATATCTGCTAAGAGTTCTTTTAGGGAGAGTATGCAGTATGAAAGGTTTTTAGTTTTTATGTCAGAAAATGTGTTTTTTCCTCATTCTTGAATAATAGTTTAGCTGGTTATGGAATTCTAGGCTGATGGCCTTTTTGCCCCCCTCCAAATCAATATCTTTTGTTGCAGATGGAAGATATGATTGCTATTTCTATCTTGCTAAACTATCTTTTCATTTAGTATTTTTAGTATTTTTTTCTCCTTGATGTTTTGCAAACAGTTTCATGGTGTGGTTTTACCTCTATTTATGCACAGTATTCAGTGAGCATCTTTTTCTGACCATTTCTGTTGTTTTGCATGCTGAAGATTTTTTCAGCTATTATATACTAAAATATTACTTATTCACCATTCTTTCTATTCTTTAAGAACATCTGTGGTGATGGAACTCTTCAGTTTGTCTTCTATATCTCTTATTTGCTCTTTGTAATTTTTATCTCTTTATCCTTCTGGGTGAATTCTTTATCGTTCAATTTATTAAATCAATCAGATTCAATCCAGTTAAGAGTTTATCTCAGTTGTAGAATTATATTTAAATTATCATATTTAATCAGATATGGGACTTTGTAATTAATTTCTTTTCATAACCAAATGTTCTTTCATTTGTTCCTATTTTTGTGTTACAATTCCTAGCCTTTTTTAGATGAGAAATTTCTCAAACAACCTCAAAATACACATTTAAATTCTTCATCAGATTGTTCCATAAAATTAATTTCACTGAGAGTGAATGTTCCATTTGTTGGATGTTGCTACTAGCTAGGATACCTTCAGTTTCTAGTAACATAAAAAATCTGTCTCAATTTTCTTAAACCCGAAGGAGAATTTATTATCTTATATATCATGTTCCCTAGTAAAGACCTCTAGGGTCAACTAATTCACTGGCTCAATAACATTATCAGAATTTGTTCTTTTTTTTGTGACTCTGCCATACTAAATATGCCAGATTTGTCCATGGCAGCTCTCCTTATGGTTACAAAATGGCTAAATAGTTCCAGATGTTCCATGCAGACCCAACATCTACCAGAAGAAGTCATCTCTTCCTGTATATTTTTTTAATCAGTAAAAAAAAAAAAAAATTCTATCCCAAAAGTTCCTCAGAAGACATATATATTAAGTCAATATTGCACCAAGTGTATTCCTAAATAAATCACTAAGAAGGGGATTCAGACAACCATGTTTGGTTTAGCTAAATACATGGCTCTGTAGACAAGAGTGGATTACCCAAACAAAATTTAGATCCCATAAAAACTAGGAAGGACAGATGCAAAACCCAAAATCTGTTGCTCTGGCTCTTTGCATTAAATTCCTTCGCTTATTTAACATTTTGGTTTGAACAGTCATTTTACTAGGAAAACTGTTATGTTTGTGGCTTGTCATTTTTATTGTTTTTCCTCCCCCTCTACTTTGACCCGTTTTTACCTAGGAGTTTTTTTTTTTTTTTTTTTGAAAATATAAAAACTTTCCCACTAGTATAGCAGGTTTTATTTGTGTTTTTTTAGTATTTTGCATATATTTATTTATTTTTTATTTATTTTTTTTATTTTTTTTTTTACCTAGGAGTTTTAAAATTGCTTTAGTCTCTCCCACCTCCAAGTCCATAACCAGTTATTATGGTGTTTTAACATCTCCATGATAAAATTTTTATTACTATATACTAAAATAATCAAAAGTTAATGGCTTAAAACAATAGCCATTTATTCTTTTTCATACTTTCAGTGTTTCAGAACTACAGAAACAACTTAGCCGAAGAGTTCTGACTCAGGGTTTCTCATGAGGTGGCTGTCAAGATTTTGGCCAGGGTTAGTTATCTGAAGGCTGAAAGTGGCTTACTTACACAGCTGAGACAGAGTGGTGCTTTGTTTGCAGGAGACCTCAGTTTCTGCTCCTAAGAGCCTCAACACAAGCTGTTTGAGTGTTCATGGTGTTAATCCTCTTCTTCAAGACCTTAGCAATCCAACTGAGATCAAGATAGAAGAGGCTATGTCTTTTATGATCTAGTCTTCGAAGCTGCACACTGTCTCTTTGCCATATTCTATTGGTCACAGAGACCAACAATGACACAATATGTTGAGGCAGGGCCACTCAAGGACATGGATATCAGCAGAGGAGGATCATTTATTTGAAGACTGGCTATTAACACCCATCCAAGCAACACTGGGTATTTAACACATCCCCACTTACTTCCTAGTCATAAAATTGTATCTTTGCATCTTTGCCTTGTTCTCTTTCTCAAACTCACAGTAGTAGTTTTTGTTCAGTAGTTTTTTGTTCAGTAGTTCAGTTCTGTTTCAGTAGTTTTTGTTTTAGATCTCCTTTCACAAGGTTTTGACTGTGAAGAGACTCACTCAAGCCCTTAGCTTTAGTCAGAGAGGTTGATTCTAGTCCTCCTTTTCATATGGAAATGTTTTAATATTCATTTCCAAGAAAGAAACAAATTTTCATATTCACTAAGTTGCTTCTAAACCCAGAGTCAGTTCCACTCAGTTATTTTTCTTCTGATTACTGATCTACTAATGTTTATCTAGTTTTTATTTTTTATTTTTTTTAATGTTATTCTTTTTTTTAATAGTTTATTGTCAAATTAGTTTCCACATATGTTTATCTAGTTTTTAAATCTTTCTACATATTTCTCCTTTTCTCTTGTAAGTTTTATCAATGCCACATGTTTAAAATAAAGAGTATACTAATGTGAGAACTCATTCTTGTCATTTGAAACATTTTTTTTTACCTTTTTAAACTGATTTTAAAGTTGCAGAAGTAGTACAGAGATTTCCCATATACCTCTTACCTGGCTTCCCTCATGTTAACATCTTATATAACTGCATTAAAATTACTGAATCCAGTGAACTACTGCTGGTACAATACTATTAACCAAACTGTAGAATTTACTCAAATTTCGCCAGTCTATCATTGTGTTTTTTCTCACCCAGGAGCCTGTGTAATACCTGTAAATCATATATTTGATAAAGGGCTTGTTTCCAGAATACACAAAACTCAGGAAGATGAAAGGCAATCCAATTTCAAAATGGGCCAAAAACCTCTATATAATTTATAGACTTTTTTTGCATTCCTTTATGCTTAGCCTTTCTGAATTATTTTGTTTCAGGTATGTCTCCTGTATACTGCAGTTGAATTCTGCTTTGTGAGTAAAGGAGATTCTCACTGTTATGACTACTATGTTTGGTCTCTTATCTGTATTAGGCAAGGTAGTCCTCCCTAGGACATGATCATTCCTGCACACCCTTGCTGACCACAAAGCTACCCATCTTTCCACACTGAGCACTGTCTGGAACTGGTCACATTGGTAACTAAGTATGTCAAGGTAACCACAATGTGACGATGATTTAAGTGCTTGCTCCCCACTGAGGTCTGACTTGTTTGCTGCTTGCTACAGGCAGTGCTCAGCATTCTCATCCCCGCTTTCTCAGCTCTGGCAAAACCCACCGCATGTGTAGCCTCCACCCAGCTCCATCACATTGCTCCATGGGACTTGGAGACAAAGGAATCCAGTACAATGCTGATACTCTTGTTGTTTGCAGTGCTGTAATAAATGGTTTTGCTCGAATACATTTAATCACATGTATTTTCAGCACTTATGGAGGTGCAAGAAATTTACTCCTTGCCTCTTATGTAAGACTGCGGTTCTTCCTAGACACTCCGTGATATTTTTAAATTATGTGAATTTTGTTATATTTGTTTCTTTCTCTATAAAATAGGTAATCTTTGCTCTCTTATTATTATTTTTTTTTTTCTGGGGGAGCCTGTATGGCTCAGTCAATTAAGCGTCTGATTCTTGGTTTTAGCTCAGGTCACGATGTCATGGTTCACCTGTTCAACTCCTTGTGGGATTCTGTCTCTCTCTCTGCCCCTCCCCTGGTCGAGCTCTCTCTCTCTCTCTTTCTCAAAATAAATAAACATTAAACATTTTTTTTGCTGGTATTTAGGATAGTTTGCAATTTTTTTCTAGTGATTTGCTTTTTAATTACAATGTTTATCTTGTTTAACCTTCTACTACCTGGTTTATCATTTTTTGTTTGGTTTCCCTTAAAATCTACCTAATGTCTATATGAAAATGAGCATTTTATATTTTATTCTTTCTCCTTCCTATCGCCCATCCTTATTTAAATTTATTAAATGTTTTTGTTTTTGTTTTTGTTTTGAGAGAGAGAGAGAGAGACAACACAAGTGGGGGGGGGGGGGCAGAGGGAGAGGAAGACAGGATCCCAAGCAGGTTCCAGGCTGAGTTCTTAACCAACTGAGCCTCCAGGCACAAGTGAAACTTTATTTTTAAAGCTGTTATAGGTTTACATAGAAACTGAGAAGTAGAGTTCCCATATACTCCTTTTCAGACACCCACACTTTACTCTTTCATTAATGTCTTGTTATTTGTGTTACTCATTACAACTGCTCAACTAGTATTGACTAATTCTCAAACTAACATTGATTAAAATATGTAGTTTACATTAGGACTCATTCTTTGTATTGTATAGTCCTATAGGTTTTAACAATGCATGTATCAACCACTGCAGTATCCTGGAGAATTGCTTCACTACCCTAAAAATCCCCTCTTCTCCATCTATTCATCTTACTTCTCTCTACCATTCCCTCACACCCCGCCCAGACACAATACCTGGCAACCACTGATCTTTTAAGTATCTCCACAGTTTTGCCTTTTCCAGATTGTCATAAGCTGTATAACCTTTTCAGATTAGCTTCTTTCACTTAGCAATACGCATTTAAGTTTCCTCCATATCTTTTTGTGGCTTGATAACTCAATTCTTTCCATGTCTGAATAATATTCCATCTTATGGATGTACCAGTTTATAATTCACTTATTCAAGAACATCTGGATTGTTTCTAATTTGGGGCAATTATGAAAAAGAATTACTATAACACTTGTGTGCAAGATTTGTGTGGACAAAAAATTTTAACTCATTTGGGTAAATACAGAATAATTGGTTGGTTGTACAGTAAGTGTATGCTAAGTATTGTAAGAAATGCCCAACTGTTTTCCAAAGTGACTCTATAAATTTGCATTCCCACCAGGAAAGAATTGGAATTTCTGTTGTCCCACATCCTCACCAGCATTTGATAGTCAGTGCTTTCAATTTTGGCCATTCTAATAAATTTGTAGTGGTATCTCATTGTTTAATTTACATTTCTCTGATGACACATGACAACATGGAGATCTGTTCATCCTACTTGCTATCTCCCTATCTTCTATGGTTCAGACCTTTTGCCCTCTTTTTAATTGGTTATCTGTTGTCTATTTTTGAGTTTTAAGAGTTCTTTTTATATTTTGGTTAGTTCTGTTATCTTTAACAGATATTTATATTGCAAATATTTTCCCCTAGTCTGTGACTTATTTTTTCATTCTAACAGTGTCTTCAACAGAGAAATTTTAAATTAAAAAAAAGTCCAATTTACCAATTTTTCCTTTTATGGATAATTTTGGTGCTGTATATAAAAAGTCATCATCAAACCAAGGTCAGACTAGATTGTCTCTTATGTTATGTTCTAGAAGTTTTACAGCTGTACATTTTACATTTAACCCTATGATCAATTTAATTTTTGTTAAAGGTATAATGTCAGTGTCTACTTTTTTTAGGGGGGGCGGGGGCATGTACATGTTCTAGCACCATTTGTTGGAAAAAAAACTAAGCTTTACCAGATTATCTTTCTCCTTTGCTAAAGATCAGCTGATCATATCTGTATGGGTCTTATTTCTGAGCTCTCCATTCTGTTACACTGACTTATCTATTCTCTCACCAATATTATAATGTCTTGGTTACTATAGCTTTATATTAAGTCTTATAGTTGGTTAATAGTCATACAATTTTTTGTTCTTCAATATTTTAGCAGCAATGCTGGATTATTTGCCTTTCTGTATAAACTTTAGAATCAATTTCTATTCCTAGCTTGCTGAGAGTTTTTATCATGAATGGGTGTTGGAAAACAGCTTTTCGGTAATCTACTGGTATGATCATATAGTTTTCTGCTTTAGTCTGATGATGTGAATTAACTAGTTTTTGGATGTTGAATCAATCTTGTATATGAGGAATAGATGTGACTTGGCAGTTGTGGATTATTGTTCTACAGTGTCGAATTTATTTTTCTGAGGATTTTTGCACCTATGTTCATGAGACATTATCTGTCTATAGCTCTCCTTTCTTGTAATGCTTTGTCTGGTTTTTGTATTAGGGTAATGTTGGCCTCATAGAATGAGTTAGGAACTATTCCCACTGCTTCTCTTTTCTGGGATGGATTGTATAGAATTGACATTATTCCCTTCCTGGATGTTTTGTGGAATTCACCACTGAAGCCATCCATTTCCTATCTTATGCTTTCTGTTTTGGAAACTTATTACTGATTCCATTTCCTTAACAGATGTAGCCTTATGCAGGGTAGCTATTTCTCCTTGTGTGTTTTGGTAGATTATGCCTTTCATACTGGTCCATTTCATCTAAGTTATAAAATTTGTGGGTATAGAGTAGTTAATAATAATCCTTTATTATCCTTTTAATGTTCCTGGGATCGGTAACGATGGCCCCTCATTTCACTTCTGATATTAATTTCACTTTTCTTTCTTGGTTAGCCTGGTTAAAGGTTGATCAGTTTTGCTGATATTTTCAAATAGCCAGCTTTTGGTTTCATTGATTTTCTGCATTGATTTTGTTTTCATTTTCCTTGCCTTCTACTCTGGTTTTTATCATTTTTCTTCTGCTTACTTTGGTTTTAATTTGCTCTTCCTTTTCTAGTTTCCTAAGGTGAAATCTTAGATTATTGGTTTTATATCTTTCATCTTTTCTAATATATTCAATGCTATAAATTTCTCTCTAAACTGTTTTGTTGCATCTCACAAATTTTGATATTATCATTTAATACAAAATATTTAAGCATTTCTTTAGAGATATCTTCCATTTATGTGTTTAGATGTTGTTTAATCTCCAAATATTTTGAGATTTTCCAGGTATCTTTCTGTTATTGATTTATAGTTTAATTCCATTATAGTCTGAAAGCATAATTTGTAGCCTATTAAAATTTATTCATGACCCAGAATGTGGTCTTGGTAAATGTTCCATGTAAACATATAAAGAATGTGTGTTCTACAATTGTTGGATTAGTATCCTATAGATACAATTAGATTCAGTTGATTGATGGTGCTGTTCAGTTACACTATATCCTTACTGGTTTTCAGGCTGCTGAATCTGTCAGTTATTGATAGAGGAATGTTGAAGTCTCCAACGATAATTGTGAATTCATCTATTTCTTGGAGTTCTATCAGTTTTTGGCTCATACACTGTGATGATGTTGTTTGGTGCATACATATTAAAGACTATGTCTTCTGAGAGAATTGACAGTTTTATCAACATGTGATATTCTTTGTAATCCCTGGTCAGTTTCCTTGCTTTGAAGTTTTCTTTGTGTTAATATAGCTAAGTCCAGGTTTCTTTTGATTAATGTTAGCATGGTGTATCTTCCTCCATACTTTTACTTGTAATCTATCAAAGTCCTTGTATTTCAGATAGGTTTCTTGTAGAAAACATATAGTTTGCATCTTGTTTTTTCAACCACTTTGACAGTCTTGCCTGAATTTGTGAATTTAGTTCATTCACATTTAAAATGATTACTGATATACTGGATTAATATTTGCATATTTTTTACTATATTCTATTCATTGCTTTTGTTCTCTTTGTCTTCCATTTTCCGGCCTTCTCTTGTTTTAACTGAGCATTTTACACAATTCTATTTTCTGTCTTGTCTTAGTACATCAATTATACTTAAAATATTTTTAGCAATGTCACTAGAATTTGCAATAATCACTTGTAATTAACGCAACTTTACTTTCAAATAAAGGATGTTCTATAGAATTGAAAAATATAATTCTTGGTAAAAGCAACAAAGAAGCAAACTAATAAAACCACTAACTTAAAAAGATATATGAAACCCCATGCTCACTACAGCACTATTTATAATTGTCCAGATATGAAAGCAACCTAAGTGTCCATCGATGTATGAATGGATAAAGGAAATATGATATAGGGGTTCCTGAGTTGCTCAGTTGGTTGAGCATCTGACTTCAGGTCAGGTCATGATTTCATGGTTTGTGAGTTTGAGCCCCACGTTGGGCTCTGTGCTGACAGCTTAGATCCTGAAGCCTACTTTGGATTCTGTGTTCCCTTCTCTCTCTGCCCCTCCTCTGCTCATGAAAACTAAATGTGAACAAAAAAAGGGGTGCCTGGGTGGCTCAAGTCGGTTACGCCTCCGACTTCGGCTCAGGTCATGATCTCATGGTCCATGAGTTCGAGCCCCGCATCAGGCTCTGTGCTGCCAGCTCAGATTCTGTGTCTCCCTCTCTCTCTGCCCCACCCTGCTCATGCTCTGTCTCTCTCAAAAATAAATAAACATTTGGGGGAGAGGGGCAGGGGGGTGATGGGCATGAGGAGGGCACTTGTTGGGATAAGCACTGGGTGTTAGATGGAAACCAACTTGACAATAAACTATTTCAGAAAAAAAAATGTTAAAACAATTTTTAAATTAACAAAAAAACAAGAAAAGGTGGTATATGGAATATTATTCCTGCAAAAAAATGAATGGAATTTGACATTTGTGACAATGAGGATGGACAATGAGGACAATACTTTAAGTGAAATAAGTCAGAGAGAAAAAGAAATGCAAATACCATTTGATCTCACCTATATGTGTAACCTAAAAATATTAACAACAGGGGTGCCTGGGTGGATCAGTCAGTCAAGTGTCTGACTTCAGCTTGGTCATGATCTTGTGGTTTATCAGTTTGAGTCCTGTGTAGAGCTCTCTGCTGTCAGTACAGAGCCTGCTTTGGATCCTCTGTCCTCCTCTCTCTCTACCCCTCCCCCACTCATGCACATGTACTCTCTCTCTCTCAAAAATAAATGAACATAAAAAATACAGAAACAACCACAAAACAAACTCATAGATAAAGAGAACAGATTGGTAGTTGCTAGTGGCAGGGAATATGAAGTGGGCAAAATAAGTGAAGAGTGTCAAAAGGTACAAACAGTTTTAAAATACAGAAGTCATAGGGATATGATACATGTACAGCATATCATACAATATGATACACTGTACAGCATGGTAACTATAGTTAATAATATTGTATTGCATATTAAAAGTTCTCATCACAAGTAAAAAAAAAAATTGTTAACTATGGTAACATGTGCTAACTAGACTTATTGTGGTGATCATTTGACAATATACACAATCATCAAATCCTTCTGTTGTACTCCTGAAACTAATAAAATGTTGTATGTCAACTATAACTCAATTAAAAAAAATCATACTGAGGACCCAGTCAGAAGAGCATGTGACTTTTGATATAGGGGTAATGAGTTCAAACCCCATATGGAGTGTAAAGATTACTTAAATAAGTAAACTTTTAAATATCATATTGAAATAGTCAATATACTGAAAAACAAATCTGTGTTATAATAATATATATACTTGTTTATTAATACATAAATAAGATCAAGTATTGATCCTGGTTTCAAAGTATTGATGCGAATAAATGTCATTTAGAGATAACTGACCTAAATATAATAAGTTCCGGAGAAAGAGGCATGCCTGGGTGGCTCAGCTGGTTAAGGCTCTGACACTAGATTTCAGTTCAGGTCTTGATCTCAGGCTTCTGAGTTCAAGCCTCGCATTGGGCTCCACACTAAGTGTGGAGGCTATTTAAAAAAAAGAAAAAGAAAAAAAAAGTTATGGTGAGAAAAAGAAGTTAACTAAGAGTTAGCTAAATAAACAAAAAGTAAATTAAGGAAAATAGGGACTTAGAAATGTTAACACAGGCTTACAACAACATAAAACTTATCTTACGTACCAAAAGGGTCATATTCAACTAGGTTGAATTTTCAACTGAAGAGAGATTTAATTTCTCTAAAATCAATCCATGCATACACATCAGCCAATAACAAAGTTAAATATATTTTCTGGCAGACTCAAATACTTTTTTTGTTTTTAATTTTTTGTTTCCTTTCTTTTTCTTAGTTTTTGAGAGAGCATACATGTGCATGTGCACACAGAGCACAGAGGAGGAGAGAGAATTTTAAGCAGGCTACGTACCCAAATATATGGCCCTAGATCTCATGACCTGAGCTGAAATCAAGAGTCAGGATCTTTAACTGAATGAGCCACCCAGCCACCCCATAAAATTAATTTGTTTTTAAATTAGGCTAACATTACCATCTGGTGTGGGAAAGCTAGAATGCGGTATTACTTTCTGATATTTTGCGTTATCATATTTAAGAGTCAGTAAAATTAAAGCAAATCCTAAACGTTATAGATTCCAGGGATTATCTTAAAGCAGTGAAAAGCGAAAATACATAAAGGTCTTCAGAACTTAAAACACTTTCTCCAACATACTCAAAACCATAGACAGCTTACAAGAGCTGTAAGCTTAGATGGAGTACAAATCAAGACAATTCTACTATACCTTATTTTGTTTATAACTGAGATCAAAAGTGAGCAAATAATATTTGTAAAAAGCCTGGGTTAATTAAGTAAAGTAAAAAGTAATCATCATAGTCTTCCTTAAAGTCTTACACAAGATAACTGCACTAAAAAAATCCTAACCAATATCTTTATGAAAGAAACGTGAATGAAGATTTGCCCAAAAAATCATGATTTTACTAATTTATTTCTTTCTGTAATCTGTAATAACAAAGAAGTTCATGGACAAGAGTACTACCTACTTTGTAGAATTATTGTCAGGATTATACTGACTGAACCATTTCTACCTTCTCCAGTAACTTCAAGAACTATAAAGATGCTCATTCCTTTGACTCCCAACTAGAGTATTCTAGCAAGGTACTTTATATGTCATGTTCCCATAAAAGAACTTACATTCTCTAAAATGTAAAAGTAAATAAATAAAACTAATAAAGTATTAAATAAAAGTAAATAAAAATACTATTAAAAATGTTAGTATTTTCTCTAAAAGGGACAAGATATACTTGGGGGAACATCTGCTTACTTTAAAAAAGTTGAAGTATTGAAGGTAAGCAAGAAATGTGAATGATAAACAGTAGACAGCATTTTCAAATAAAAGTACACGCTACATCCTCTTAGAAAACTAATGATACTAAGAGTTTTTGGATTTCTCCAGTTTAGATTGTATGTAATCTTGAATGAGTCCTATAAAATCCTCATCTTTCTAACTATGAAAAAGTCTATTTAATTTATTAACATATCATGCCACATCACCAAAAAAGGTACAGATTTTAGATAAGATAATTTTATTTACAGAAAGGTCATGGAGAATTAACAAAATTTTATGAACACAATTTTTGTTAGCAATAATAAACAGAAACAGAATGGTTTAATACATATCTCTTGTTACATAATACATATTAAGATATAGTTTTCATGCTACATTTATCCATTAGTTTTTTTCTGTTCCAATTTTTAACAAATCTGGAAATAAGGCAGTATACATGGAACAGATTTACTACATACTTTTAAATTATGATTCCTTCTATATCAGATATTGTCAATTTAAAAACCATCTACATATTAAATGGTCTTTCCATTATAACTGCTAAATTTAAAGATATAAGTACCAAATGGAACTCAAAATGCATAAAATTGTTATAAATTCAAGAGGAAAACATTACATTAACAATATCATGAATTAACAAAGAATTTCCAAAGAATTCTGCAGAAGTAAGGAACATCAAGTTTTATTAGGATTAAGTCTAGAATATTTTTCCTTGCATTCTTTTCCATCCAGTTGAAAACACCAAAGTACTGACTGAATATGAAAGGACCATTTATAAACAGATGGCATGTGTCATTTTATAGATGAAAGGAAGAGGGACTATGTGCTTTGATTTGCAAATAATGTTCTTTGTCCAAGTAATCCTCAGTGTTTCCATTATCCTTGAATGACAAGATTCATTAAGTACTGTGTGAAAAAAGAGACCATCTTTTTACTGATGGAAGGCTTCTAATCTTATTTGGGTTGGATCTTCTGGATGTCTCAAGGCAATTCCATTTCGCAGAAGCAGCTCAATATATGGTGGCCAAAAAGAATCACTAATTTTGACATATGGATCATGTGGAACATCAAATAATCTATTTAAAAGAATCTAGGAAAAAATACCATTCAAAATATACCTTACTTATTTAGTAAAAAAATGATACAGCTATAATACAACATTAAAAATTCATTACCAAAGAATGTTGATCCCTTTTCTCTTGAATAACTGCTTGTTTTAATTTCTATGTATTAACTTAAGTAAGTGACTTTCTTTCTTTAAAAAAAAAAACTAGATATTAGTTAATGGAAACATGTTTAAAACTGTGTACAAATTTCTGCAACTATGTGGAAAGAATCCTTAAACTCCCATAGGTAGTAGTTTAGATAGAATACAGAGGTGCCAGCTAAAGATTCCATCAATGTAAAAACAGGGTTTCACTGTGAAAATACATACTAAATAACATCATAAAATTTTTTTTAAAGTAATAGTCTTTGGATTATGATTAAGGACTAGTCTCTAACTATGTTCTTTAAAAAAAAAAACTATTCTTTCTAGTAATGTATAGAAAACAAACTAATCTTATACTAAAGATAAATTACTAAAAATAGATTTGATAAAGTTTGGTATATGTAAGAATTAAAGCAGTATTTTCTGTTTCAAGCCTGTGTACAATTGTTTAGAAATCACTAATGAAACGAAATATTGAAGACAAAACAACTACACAAAACACTTACCTCTAACATTTCATGCAGTGTTATCAGCTGTGCAGTTGATTCTTGAGTGTTTGTCTTAGACAGAAATGTGAATAACAAAGAATTAACATTTCAATTCTGCCAATGGCAGAATATTAGAGTATATCTATTATAAAATTTTAAAAAAATTAGTATTTCTTAAATGCAATGGTACAAGGTATACCAACACCAAATATTTATAATTAGGTGATTTTAAAAGAATTCTGAAAGTAAACAATCTGCTTGTTCTACACAGTCAGATTCATAAAAAAGAGTTCAAACAACCTCTAAGAAAGTGAAATCTTCTGCAATTCAGACTATCTATAAATAAATAACAGATAAATTTTATTATATATTTTACATATACTCATGTAAAAGAAAGTTTAATGTATGAACCTTCCAATCAAAATATCTCAAATAAATGGCATTCCAAATCCTATTTATACAGCTTCAGAACAGGAAACTTACTTCCCAGAGAGCCTTGTTCAACTTTCTATAATTCCTGACAGTTCTTAATGTTTACTCTTAATGTTTTAACTCAACTCATTGCTTCTTTTTCCCTTCGAATGACAGAGAATAAATCCCATTTCAATGCAATCCAAGATTCCTCAAATATTTGAAGATGGGTATTCTGGGCCCCAAGTCTTGGCCATATTAATTGCCATTAGTTCCTTCAATTAACGTTCATAATCCATAGACTTGTAGCTCCTTGATGTCATAGTTGTTCTCTAAATGCACCCTAATTTATCTTTTTTCCTTTTCAAACCAGTCTCTATCTGACACAAGTTTGAGATGAAAAGGAAGACTCACTTCTGTACTTGTAGATTCTGGAACTTTATTCATTAACTTTATTCATTAACTTCTGGATATCAATTTTGCCCTGCTGACCCCTCTCTAAGCATACTATTATCTAAAATGTCTGAGCCTCTTTCATACATCTAGCTGAGATATGTCTCCTTCAGTCTTTAATGTTTCAAACCCAAGAAAGATATTTTATGTACCTCACTAAAGATCCATTTTATTTGGTCCAGGTCTAGCCAGCTGAAAAATATAGTCATAATTCTATCATTCAATATATTTACTACATAGCTCCCTGAGTATCTTATCATTTGCAGTTTTCATGACCATGCCTTCCACCTATTTATCTAAACAACTATTAAAAATATTCACTAGGGCAGGGGCACCTGGGTGGCTTAGTCGGTTAAGCGTCCGACTTTCGCTTAGATCATAATCTCGCGGTTCGTGGGTTCGAGCCCCGCATCGGGCTCTGTGCTGACTGCCAGCTCAGAGCCTGGAGCCTGTTTCAGTCTGTGACTCCCTCTCTCTCTGACTCTCCCCTGCTCACGCTGTCTTTCTCCCTCCTAGAAATAAATAAAAAACATTAAAAAAATAATATTCACTAGGGCAGCTCTTCTTGCCCACTGACCTTGCTCCCATGCTTTAATAGAAACACCAATTTGCATTGAAAAAAATTATACATATTTAGTAGGAAAAGATCGAAAGGGGTTCTGCTAGAAATCTCCTTCCAAGATAGTATTTATCCTAATCAGCAGCTTTTGAGTTCAGACATTTAATTAAATGCAAAGTCATCTACCACAGTGACAGCTCATACATTCCTGATACCAGTCAAAGATTACCTTGGAGTCCTTATAAAGTTTTATGTAACTACAAATACATTAAAGAAATAGTAAAAATGAAAGGGATTTCTGAATAAAAATAGTAAAGCTGGATCGCAAAATCTCCTGACCTCTAATACCTTACTAAATGAAAGAGTGGTTTCTAAAAGCAGCATTCACTAGTGACAAAAGCAACAGATATAGAAATAAGGAACTGATACAGAAATAAGCACAACTAAAGCACAGATTAATATATAAGTGTTTGAGACAATCAAAGAAAAAGCAGAGGAAAAATATAATAAAAGCAAACCAGAAAAAAATGTTACAACATAAGGATATGAAAAATAATACAAGCCATAATAAAATAAAATTTCCATTAAATAAAATATGCCCTAAATATGCCTCTAAAAATAAGTGCATCTTCAAACCAAGACTGCTATTGAATGATCAACACTGTAAGGTATCTGTTAAATTACTGAAGTTGAAATATAAAGAACTCTTCAGATATATACTCAGAAGCAGAAAAGATATCTACAGGCTGGCCTAGTATTCTCCACAACACATCCTACTTCAGAACAATGGAGCAATCCCTGACAGGTCTTGAGATTTTTTTTTTTTTTAATGTGCCAAAAATACCCTTTGTATCTTAAGGCAAACAAAGTGTTTTCATCAGTCAAGAATCCAAAAACTAAAATGCCCAGGAATTCAGCTTGAACAAATTACTTCTCAAAGAAACCCATCAAATCAATTAGTGAAACTTAAAAACTCAAAAATAAATGGTCAAACATAAGCATTGAATCCAATATGAATATTAAACACATATATAAATAATGTTATGAGACAGAACAAAAATGTTATAAACTTGCCAAAGGTAAAAGAACAACACATCGTAATGAGGGTACAGGAAGAAGAATGTTAATTTCCTCATCTTTCATAGCAGGGAGTCAATGAATACTGCCTAAAATTGAAAGATGAAAATTTTTAAAGTTTTTTAATCTTTTATAATGCTGTTCATAATTTGTTTTTTCTCTATTAGGGACTTCTCTAAAATTAAAATCACTTGAGCCAAAAACTCTGAGTTAACATTTTTCTTCTATCAATTTAAGCAAACTTACATTAAATACTTGGTTTTTTAAAGTTTATTTAAATTTATCTTGAGAGAGAGAGAGAACACACATAAATGTGCATGTGCGCAAGCCAGGGAGGGACACAGAGCGAGGGAGAGAGAGAATCCTAAGCAGGCTTCACATTTGTCAGTGCAGAGCCCAATGCAGGGCTTGAACTCATGAACCATGAGATCATGACCTGAGCCAAAATCAAGAACTAGATGCTTAATTGACTGAGCCTCCCAAGTACACCATCTAATACTTATTTTATATTGATCTATACAAAACTATATTGATCTGAACATCTGTCAATTCATTTATGCTTCTATATATATGTATGTGTTTACAAAGATGTCCCAAATGATTTTCACCTCATGTTAATGACACGATGGAGGGATTCAGGGTTTTTTTTCCCTTTTATTTTGTACACATCTTTGAACAACAAAGCCCAGTGTTATGGACTGAACTGTGCCTTCCAAAATTTACATGTTCAAGTGTAACTTGAACTGGTGACTATATTTGGGGATGGAGACCTTAAAGAGGTAACTAAAGTTAGATGTGGCCATAAGGGTGGGACCCTAATCCACTGGAATGATGTCTTTATAATAAGAGGAAGACACATCAGAGAGCTCTATCTACACTTGAAAAGAGAAGAGGCCACATGAGGACACGGCAAGAGATGGCTGTCCAGAGCCAGGGACAAAGACCTCAGCAGAAACCAACTCAGAAGGCATTCTGATCTTGGATTTCTAGCCTCCAGAACAGTGAGAAAATAAACTTCTTTTGTTTAAGCCATCTAATCTGTTGTATTTTTCTACAGCAGCTTTAGCCAACTCATATATCCAGTAATACTGCTTGACAGAGAAAGAGAAAGAAAAAAAAAGTACTCGATCATTTTGTAACATGTATCAACAGTCCATATACTTCATTTTTCTTTTTTTTTTTTAAATGTTTTATTTATTTCTAGGAGAGAGAGAGAGAGACAGCGTGAGGAGGGGAGGGCCAGAGAGAGAGGCAGTCACAGACTGAAACAGGCTCCAGGCTCTGAGCTGGCAGTCAGCACAGAGCCCGACGCGGGGCTCGAACGCACGAACCGCGAGATCATGACCTAAGCGAAAGTCGGACGCCCAACCGACTAAGCCACCCAGGAGCCCCGATATACTTCATTTTTCAAAAGTCAGTTTATCAAATATGACTTAACAAACCCATGATGGCTTCTGTGATCAATGACTCCTTTCAGAATCCCTTAAACTTCTGGTTCTATTAGTAGAGAAGCTTGATAGATTAAAGAAAATGGTGAAAACAAAATAAGACTGGGATCAGAAAATGTCAGTGAGGTATTCTAAGATTATGATCACTAAGAGATAGGGAATCATGTAGAGGGCTAGTATCCAAAATCTATAAGGAACTCACCAAACTCCACACCCGAAAAACAAATAATCCAGTAAAGAAATCGGCAGAAGACATGAAAAGACGTTTCTCCAAAGAGGACATCCAGATGGCCAACAGACACATGAAATGATGCTCAGCGTGCTTCATCATCAGGGAAATACAAATCAAAACCACACTGAGATACCACTCACGCCAGTCAGAGTGGCTAAAATGAACAAATTAGGAGATTCTAGATGCTGGCGAGGATGTGGAGAAACGGGCACCCTCCTACACTGTTGGTGGGAATGTAAACTGGTGCAGCCCCTCTGGAAAACAGTGTGGAGGTTCCTCAAAAAATTAACAATAGAACTTCCCTATGACCCAGCAATAACACTGCTAGGAATTTACCCAAGGGATATAGGAGTGCTGATGCATACGGGCACATGTACCCCAATGTTCACAGCAGCACTCTCCACAATAGCCAAAACATGGAAAGAGCCTAAGTGTCCATCAATGGCCAAATGGATCAAGAAGATGTGGTTTATCTATACAATGGAAAACTACATGGCAATGAGAAAGAATGAAATCTGGCCATGTGTAGCAACGTGAATGGAACTTGAGGGTGTTATGTTGAGCGAAATAAGTCAGGCAGAGAAGGACAAATATCATATGT
>NW_027531897.1:3622646-3647922 GCF_008692635.1 Crocuta crocuta | reverse complement strand
ACTCTAGATGCTGGCGAGGATGTGGAGAAACGGGCACCCTCCTACACTGTTGGTGGGAATGTAAACTGGTGCAGCCCCTCTGGAAAACAGTGTGGAGGTTCCTCAAAAAATTAACAATAGAACTTCCCTATGACCCAGCAATAACACTGCTAGGAATTTACCCAAGGGATATAGGAGTGCTGATGCATACGGGCACATGGACCCCAATGTTCACAGCAGCACTCTCCACAATAGCCAAAACATGGAAAGAGCCTAAGTGTCCATCAATGGCCAAATGGATCAAGAAGATGTGGTTTATCTATACAATGGAAAACTACATGGCAATGAGAAAGAATGAAATCTGGCCATGTGTAGTAATGTGAATGGAACTTGAGGGTGTTATGTTGAGCGAAATAAGTCAGGCAGAGAAGGACAGATACCACATGTTTCCACGTATAGGTAGATTAGGAGGAACTTAACGCAGGACACCTGGGTGGTTCAGTCAGTTAAGCATTCGACTTCAACTCAGGTCATGATCTCACAGTCTGTGGGTTCAAGTCCCGTGTCAGGCTCTGTGTTGACAGCTCAGAGCCTGGAGCCTGCTTCAGACTCTGTCTCCCTCTCTCTCTGCCCCTCCCCCACTCATGCTCGGTCTCTCCCTGTCTCTCAAAAATAAATAAACGTTAAAAAATTTTAAAAGGAAGAAAAGGAGGAAGTTAACGCAAGACCATGGGGGAGAAGAAGGGGAAAAATAGTTGGGGAGAGGGAGGGAGGCAAATCATGAGAGACTCTTGAAGGCTGAGAACAAACTGAGGGTTGATGGGGGTGGGGGAGAGGGAAGGGGAATGATGGGCATGGAGGAGGGCACTTGTGGGGATGAGTACTGGGTGATATATGGAAACCAACTTGACAATAAACTATTTAAGAAAAAAAAAGAGATAGGGAATCATGAAATTAATGAAATGGTTAACAGAAGACTGTCAACAATTTTAAAAATGAACAAGGTAACAATGGACAGAATGGGAGACAGTTACAATGAAGAAGGGGAAGAATAACAAAACACAGAGATTATAAGAAAACAGGGAATATCCTATTCTTTTCCTAATATATTCAGAGTCATTCAATAAATATTAATTCATGGGGGTGCCTGGGTGGCTGTCAGCTGAGCATCCAACTTTGGCTCAGGTTATGATCCCACAATTCTTGAGTTCAAGCCCTGCACTAGGCTCACTGTTGTCAGCTCAGAGCCCGTTTCAGATCCTGTCCTCATCTCTCTTCCCCTCCCCCACTCATGCTCACTTGCTCTCTCTACAATGAATAAAAGGGGGCACCTGGGTGGCTCAGTCGGTCAAGCGTCCGACTTCAGCTCAGGTGACGATCTCACGGTTCATGGGACAAGCCCTATGTTGGGCTCTGTGCTGACAGCTAGCTCAGAGCCTGGCGCCTGCTTCAGATTCTGTGTCTCCCTCTCTCTCTGACCCTCCCCTGCTCACGCTGTCTCTCCCTCTCTCTCTCAGAAATAAATAAAACATTGAAAACTTGTTTTAATTGAATAAACATCTATAAAAATAAATAAATAAGAACTCAGAAGATACTAGAATACATATGCAAGATAATAGACCTACATAAAGATGAATTCAACACATGAAGGAGCTCAGAGTGCACAGTAGGTGAACAGAGAGATAGATACAAATGATTGCTACAAAATCATGTGATAATACTAATAAAATGACACATAAACTTCATTTAATACTTCATACAAAGGATGATGTTTGATGTGCCTTAAGTAAGAATTTGCCATCTTCATCAGATACGAAATGTTTTGTAAGCAGAAGGAACAGAACACAGAAGACACAAAAAGTGACCGGTCATTGCATACTTTCTGGAACTACAGGATACAGTTGAATGGATTCATGCAAGACATAAATAAAGAATGGTTAGAAAGGAGGCTAAAGAGACAAAGTCCAGAATATAAATTGATTACTCTAAGGAGTTTAAAGACTTCATCCAGAAAGGAGCCATAAGTTTTATGTTTAAAAATAATTAAAATATGTATTTTTGTTTTTAAAAAAATTTTTTATAGTTTATTTTTGAGACAGAGACAGAGCATGCGTGGGGGAGGGGCAAAGAGAGAGAGAGAGAGAGAGCGAGACACGGAATTGGAAACAGGCTCCATGCTCTGAGCTGCCAGCACAGAACCCGACACGGGGCTCAAACCCACGAACCGCGAGATCATGACCTGAGCCAAAGTCAGACACTTAACCTACTGAGCCACCCAGGCACCCCTAAAATATGTATTTTTAGAAAAATAATTCTGGTACCAATTTCAATGCCTTCCCCACTTCCACAAGCTCTCTTTACTTACATTAGACACTATTTTTAAAAAGGAATTAAAGTATTTTCAATCTTCTGTCACCAAATGAAGTATTTATTTGCTTTTGTGAAAAAGGTTTATTCCCTCATAACCACTGGTCAAATAGTTAAGAACTTATATTAACTAACAGATATCTTTTGATTTTAAATGTTTCATATGCTCATCATGGAAAATTTGGAAAACAACAAAAACAAATCTCACTAAAATCCTAACACCCATACGTAGACACTATTACATTTTTTAGTACAAATTAGACTAATAAAATTTAGCTAGCTGTTTTTTATCCATTTAATAATAAATTGTGAGCATGTTAAGAACTTTTTTGGTAGTTCTATATGTTATTTTAAAAAGGTACATTTCCCCCCACTATATGGATACAATATTTTAAAAATGTATTTAATTCTAATTTATTGACAAACTAGGTTACTTCTAATTTTTCAAAAAATATTGTAATGTGATGTTGGAAGATTTCTTTACATGTATCTGTGTGTGTCTTTGAAATGTATAGCTAACTACAAAAATTTATCAGAAAATTTACATTTGAACCTATGTGAAACAATCTCATATACAAATATCTACATGAATTTGTTCTTTAAAACTTACCTTTTTCTTTTTCTTTTTAACATTTCTATCAGGCAGAGGAAAATGATCTTCCAGAAATTCACCCAAAGTAATCAAGAGCTTTTCCTTAAATTCTTTTATACCATGGATTTTAGTGTTCAGCTCATCAAAGACTCTAATAGATTTTTTAAAAATTAAGAGAAATATTTTACAGATAAAATACATAAGATAATGAGTATATGTAACCAGTTACTCATAAAGTTGATGAAACACTTTGTTCAAACTTCATTTGTTCAAACCAAGTAACTGACTTTATGAAAGTAAAATTCTCTATTTAACATATAAGGNACTCATGATTTTTAATAACATTTCCCCTCTTTTTATCTATGTATTTCATGTTACATTAAAAAAAAAACTTTTTCCTATTTCAAAAACCTAGAATACAAAATTAATACCTCGATTCAGAAATTGTCACAACCTGATTTTTCAATTCACTGTGTAGTACATTAAGAGATTCCAATATCTGTTGTTGTTCCTCCAACCACTGTTGCTCCCTTTAAACATGGAAAAACAAAACCGACAGTAGCCCAATAAAACAATAATGCCAATTCAACATATATCTGTGATTAGAGGTAATTATAATATAAATATACCTTTCCAAGTCTTCCTTTAACTTTTCATTCTTCGACTGAATAGTAGAGAGTACCAATTCAAGATCATGTCTCAATTTTTGGAACTAGAACAAAATAATTCAAATTAATTCCTTAGTCTATAATCCCATAGACAGTTATATTTCTGAACAAGAGTGAAATTTACATTATTTGCTTAGGATATTCAGAAATTGAGAGCAAAAAGACCATCAGAAAGTCTATGAAAGAAAAATATACAGCAGATATTAAGTTCTCTGTAATATGTCATTTGTTAAATTCAAAAATATAAGAAGGGGTTTTGAGCTATAAATTTGAATTTCATACTAAAAGGCAATTAAATGGTAAGTTTTCGGTATTCAGGTAGATTGGGTGATTTTTTACAATCTAAACATACAAAACAAATATGAATGATTATCACTCATTTAACAAATATTTATTGATCACTGACTACCATGCAAGATTGAGAGAGCCAAGGATTCAAAGATGAACAAAGAGGAGAATCCAAACAAGCAAATATATAATTGCAGAGAGTGATCAGTATCATGAAGAAAAAATAAGTCAAAATAGGAGCACAGAAATGAGGAGCAGGAATGGCTCTTTTAGGTAATATGGTAGAGAGAGACCTCTCTGATCAAGTTAACAGTACCACAGCAGATAAAGACAAGAGACATGACACTGACAATATCTAGCAAAACAATGTTCCACACAGAAAGACAGTAGGTACAAAGGCACTGAAGCAAGAGTATGTGTGAGATATTCAAGGAACACCAAAGAAGACTATGTGGCTACAGCAAATTACAGGAACATTTGGATTTTTTTCCTAGTATCTTTTTGGTTTTTTAACATATTAGCTAGTATTGCACTTTCTTGATGTCAACAGTTTACCAGAGCTTTTTACACATTTAAATCAGTGATAATTTAAGGTTATCTGTTACAGGGGCACCTGGGTGGCTCAGTCAGTTGAACATGCAATTTTGGTTCAGGTCATGATCTCGCAGTTTCTGAGTTCGAGCCCCACACTGCGCTCTCTGCTGTCAGCACAGAGCCTGCTTTAAGTCTTCTATACCCCGCTCTGTGCCTCTCCCACTCGCACTCTCTCTCTCAAAAATAAAATAAAAATGTAAAAGAATAAATAAATAAACAAAACAATGATGTCTGTTATAAACCTTAGAGAAACCATACAAAAAAAGGGAGAAATAACCAAATAAACCAAAGGTGTAAATAAAATGGGTTTATTTTTAAAAATACACAATTCAAGAAACTGGAAAGAGGGGCGCCTGGGTGGCTCAGTCAGTTAAGTGTCCGACTTCAGCTCAGGTCATGATCTCACAGCTTGTTCTCACAGCTTGTGGATTCAAGCCCCACGTTGAGCTCTTGTGCTGACAGCTCAGAGCCTGGAGCCAGCTTCAGATTCTGTGTCCCCCTTTTTCTCTCTGCCCCTCTCTAGCTCCTCCCTGCTCATGCTGTTTCTCAATAATAAATGTTAAAAAATATTAAAAAAAAAGAAAACAATTCCATTTACAACTGCAACAAAAAGAATAAAATACTAGGAATAAACTTAACCAATGAGGTCAAAGATCTATATTCTGAAAAATATGAAACACTAATGAAAAAAACAGAGAAGACACAAATAAATGGAAAGATACTTCATGCTCATGGACAAGAAGAGCAATATTGTTAACATGTTTATAGTGCCAGAGCAATCTGCAGATTTAATGCAATCCCCATCAAAATACCAAGAACAGTTTTCACAGAACTAGGACAAATAATCCTATATAGAACCCTTCAAAAACCTCAAATAACCAAAGCAATTTTGAAAGAGAACAAAAGCTGGAGACATCACGATCCCAGATTTCAAAATATACTACAAAGCTGTGGTAACTAAAACAGTAGGATACTGGCACAAAAACAGATAAAGATCAATAGAACAGAATAGAGTCCAGAAATGAATCCATACTTTCATGGTCAATTAATCTACGACAAAGGAGGCAAGAATACACAATGGGAAAAAACCATTTCTTCAAAAAATGGTGTTGGGAAAACTGAAGAACTAATGCAAAAGAAGGAAACTGGTCCACTCTCTTATACCTTACACAAAAAAATAAACTCAAAATAGATTAAAGACCTTAATGTAAGACTTAAAACCATACAATTTCTAAAAGAAAACATAGGTAAGTAATTTCTTTGACATGAGCCATAGAAATATTTTTCTAGATATGATTCCTCTAGCAAGAGAAACAAAAGGAAAATTAGGGGTGCCTGGGTGGCTCAGTTGGTTAAGCATCCAACTTCGGCTCAGGTCATGATCTCAGGGCTCGTGGGTCTGAGCCCTGCATTGGGTGTGGTGCTGACAGCTTAGAGCCTGGAGCCTGCTTGGGATTCTGTGTCTCCCTCTCTCTGCCCCCCGCTTGTGCTCTGTTCTATCTCTCTCTCTCAAAAATAAACATTTTTAAAAAACTAAAAATAAATAAAAAATAAATAAATATTGTTTAAAAAAAACAAAATTAAACTATTGAGACCATACCAAACTAAAAAGCTTTTGCACAGCCAAGGAAACCGTCAGCAAAACAGAAAGGCAACATACTAAATGGGAGAAGATTTTTGCCAATGATATATATATGATAAGGGGTTCACATCTAACTATGTAAATGCAAAATTTAAATGCAAATTAAAACAATGAGATATCACTACACACCTGTCAGAATGGCTAAAATAAAAAACATATGAAATAACAAGTAACGGTAAGGATGTGGAGAAAAAGGAAATCTTATGCACTGTTGGTAGGAATGCAAACTGATGCAGCCACTGTGGGAAATAGTATGGAAATTCCTCAAAATATTAAAATGAGAATTACCATATGATCCAGTAATTCCACTACTGTGTATATACCCAAAGAAAACAAAAACATTATTTCAAAACGATATATGCATCCCTATATTTACTGTAGCATTATTTACAACAGCCAAGATATGAAAGTAACTCAAATGCCCTTCAACAGACAACTGGATAAAGAAGACATGGCATATCTATACTATGGACTATTACTCAGCCATAAACAAAGAATGACATCTTACCATCTGCAACAATATGGATGGATCTAGAGGGTATAATGCTAAGTAAAATAAGTCAAATGGAGAAAGACTATACCATATAAATTTCACCTGTATGTGGAATTTAAGAAACAAAGAAACAAAGAGAAAAAAGGAGTCTTAAATATACAGAGAACAAACTGGGTTGCCAGAGGGGAGGTAGGTGGAATGATAGGGAAAACAGATAAAAGGGATTAAGAGTACAGTTATCTCGATAAGACCTAAGAAATGTATAGAATGGTTGAATCATTATATTGTATACCTGAAACTACTATAATACCCTATGCTTAAATCAATGTAACTTATTACATCAACAGACTAAATTAGAAAAAAACATTCATCTTCTCCATGAATTCAGAAAAAAAAATGAGAAAATTCAATAATAATTTATAATTTTAGAAAAGACTTCATTACTTGTATTAAAAGGTAATTTCTGGGGCTCCTAGGTTGATCAGTCTGTTAAATGTCCAACTCACTGTGATGAGATCAGGCCCTGAGTCAGGCTTCGTGCTGGGCAGTGGGTCTGCTTAAGATTCCTTCTCCCTCTCACTCTGCCCCTCCCTGGCTTATGCTAACACACACACACACACACACACACACACACACACACACACACTGTATCTCTCACAAAAAAAAAAAAAAAAAAAAAGAAGGTAATTTCCCAAGGGCATCTATGAAAAACCTACTGCTAACATCACAATGATGAAAGAGAAAATGCTATCCACTATGGTGAGGAACAAGGCAAAAAATGTCCATCTCCACCAGTTTTATTATATTTCTGAAAGTCCTAGAGTAATACAATAAGGCAAGAAAAACAGGGGTGCCTAGGTGGCTCAGTTGGTTAAGCGTCCGACATCGGCTCAGGTCATGATCTCACAGTTCGTGGGTTTGAGCCCCGCATGGGACTCTGCTGACAGCTAGTTCAGAGCCTGGAGCCTGTTTCAGATTCTGTATCTCACTCTCTCTCTGCCCCTCCCCTGTTCACGCTGTGTCTCTCTCTCTCTCTCTCTCTCAGAAATAAATAAAACATTAAAAAAAAAAGAAAAACATATAAAATGCATCAAGATGGAAAGGAATAAATGCATGTCCCTCTGATCTCAGATGACATGACTAGCTATGTAGAAAATCTCATAGCACCTACAAAAAAGCTACTAGAAAAAAGGGCTTTATCATACTAGGACCAATATATAAATATTAATTGTATTTGTATGTACCAGCAATACATAATTGACAACTAAAAAAAGAATACCACTTTAATTACATTAAAAATATGAAATGCTAAAAGGATGAATTTGACAAAAATGCATAAAGCCTGCACACCTCTATTACACTTATTAAATCTTTTTTTAAAAACCATGAATTGGGACACCTGGATGGCTAAGTTGAGAGTGTATGAGACTCTTGATCCTGGGGTCATGAGTTCAAGCCCTCTGTTTAGGGAGAAATGCTTAAGAAAAAATAAAAATTAAAAAAAATATAGAATATTGAATTTTGTCACATTCTTTCTGAATTCACGAGATGACTGAATATCTTTTTTTCTTTTTTAGCCTTTAACATAGTGAATTATAAAACATCGATGATATGAATCTTAAAAATCCTAAACAAATGGAGACCTAAGTAAATGCCGAGATCATATAGAGCTCCTGGATCTGAATTGAGACTCATATGTTAAAGATGTCAATTGTCCTCAAATTAAACTACAGAATCAGGGCAATCTCCGTCAAAATTCAGTGAGCTTTTTATGGGATAGAATGACCAGCCAACTCTAATTTATATGAAAATATAAAACAATTTTGATAAAGAACAAAGATAGAAAATGCATCCTATTTTATTTCAAGATTTAATATAAAGCTTCAGTAAATAAAACAATGTGGTTTTCAAAAAAAAATTATTTTTTTATTTTGAGAGAGAGCAAGCAAGTGGGGGAAAGCGGTAGAGGGAAAGCGAATCTCAAGCAGGCTCCATGTACAGTGTGGAGCCCAATGTGGGGGTTAATCCCACAACCCTAGGATCCTGACTTGAGTCAAAAACCAAAGCCTAACCTGACACTCAACCGACTGAGCCAAGCACCCATAAAACAATGTGGTATTGACCTAAAGACAGAAGAAACACAGAATAAAAGGAAGAGAAATAAACCAAAGAATGAAGAACAAATGGGGAGTCTAGAAATGGATCTACATATATGCCATCAATTAATTTTCAAAAAACATACAAAGGAAATTCAAAAAAGAAAAGATAATTTTTTCAAAAATTTGTGTCAGAACGCCCATAATTAGTATCCATATGAAAGAAAATATAACTTTATCAGTAACTCATTCCATATAAAAACACGAATTCAAAATAGATCATTATTGTGAAACTTAAAAAATTTTTAAAGAAAACATTTAAAAAACTCTTTGTGACTTTAATTTGGGCAATGTTTTTTTTTATTTTATTTTTGGGGCACATGGGTGGATCAGTCGGTTAAGCATCTGACTCTTGGTTTCAGCTCAGGTCATGATCAAGCCCTATGTCGGGCTCTGCACACGGAGCAGGGAGACTGGGATTCTCTCTTTCCTCCCCTCTCTCAAAATAAACAGACTTAAAGAAATATGTTTTTTTAAGTAATCTCTACACCCAATGTGGGGCTTTAACTCACAACCTCAACACCAAGAGTCACATGCTCTTCTGCCTGAGNTGAGCACAAACTTAAAAAAAAAAAAAAAAAAAAAAACACCTGATAAAATGGAGTTAATCAAATTGAGAATTTATGGTCTTTAAAAGACACTGTTAAGAGAATAAAGACAAGTATGCAAGAAACAGTTAACTGAGCAAGCCAAGGTTTCATAAACTGCACATTTTACCTTCTTCAGGATAGGTCCCTAATGGACTCCTGAAGGTTGAGCTCTGACACCTAAGAATATGTCTGATAAGTGTTTATGGAGGGATGCCTGGTTGGTTCAGTCAGTAGAGCATGTGATCCTTGACTTGAGGCTCATGAGTTGGAGCTCCACTTGGGAATGGAGCCAATTGTTTTAAAAAAGGGGTTTATGTATGCCTAGGACCTTAGGTCACTTGCTACCATTTTGATTAAAAAGTTATTCTAATTATGTGATTTATGGTGAATGCAATTTTTCTCTAAAGGGCTGGAGTCCGAGTAGGTGAGGTCAGTCAAGGAAGCCCCACACGCCTAGTGACTGACTCCTGATAAAAAACCCTGGACAACAAAGCTCAGGTGAACTTCCCTGTTTGATCACACTTTGCATATGTTGTCACATTCAACTGCAAGGAGAATTAAACACATCCATGCAACTACATTAGGAAAAGACTCATACAAGCTTAACCCACGTGTGTATTCCCTTTGCTCATTTTAATCTGTGTCTTCTCACCCGTAATAAACTGTAAACCTGAGTACAATAGTTTTTCTGTGTTCTGTGAGTCCATTTAGCAAATCACTGAACCTGAGAGTGGTCCTGGGGAAAACCCTGGCACAACTGGCATCACAAGTCGGATCTGCTATAATCACACTAGCTCACCAAAACATAATGAAAGCACTATGTGGAAAAAGAAGGTTAATGAGGCAGGAAATGACGAATGTGATGCCTGATGTTCACCAAGTCAACAAAGATAGAAGACAATAGCCGCCACACCATGATCAATAGCAGGCAGGGGAGCCTGGGTGGCTCAGTAGTTTGGACAACCAATTTCAGCTCAGGTCAAGATCTCACAGTTTGTGGGTTCAAGCCCTGTGCTCACAGAGATTCTGTGTCTCCCTCTCTCTCTACCCCTCCCCCTTACCATCTCTTTGAAATAAGTAAACATTAAAAAAAAAATAACTGTAGGCAGAAGCAGTCAATGAAATTTGGAAGTAACAGAAAAACTTCTCATACAGTTGGCTCACTGGATGTATAAGAAAATACAAAATAATGAGAATGAAACTAAATATTCAAGCCCTTTGTTATTTTTATCTGTAATAGTTAAAATGAAAGTAGAGTGTTAAGGCCAATGCTGGAGTTTGGATTCTAGCCAGTGCAAACCAGAGTGTGGATTTCAGCCAGTCCAAACCAGAGTTGCTAGTCTTAGGGCTGCTACCAAAAGGAAAATTATGGTGGATCTTTAGGTGATGTATCCTGTTACATTCATGATATTGAAAATTTAGTGGCTTTTTTCAGTATGAAAAAGAAATACTATCTTTCATTCTGGGAAAATGTTTGTGTATTATTTATTATTTCTCCCCTTCCATTTTTTTTAATATTATTTATTTTTGAGAGAGACAGAGACAGAGAGACAGAGAGAGAGAGACAGCACGAGGACGAGCAGGGGAAGTACAGAGAGAGAGGGAGAGAGAAAATCCCAAGTAGGCTCTACACTGCCAGCACAGAACCCAGTGCAGGTTTCTAACTCTTGAACTAGGAGATCATGGCCTGAGCTGAAATCAAGAGTCGGCAGCTTAACCGACTGAACCACTTAGGCATCCCTCTTCTGATTTTTTTTTTAATTTGGAACCTCTACTGGTTGTATTTTGTACTTCTGAATTGAGACGATAGTTCTCTTATCTTCTATTATTCCAACTTTCTTTTTTTTGCTATCCTTACTCTGTGGGAGATTTCTGTTGGNCTTCAGGGACCCCTGGACCTGTCAGAGCCGGTGCGGCCTCCGACAGATTTCCATGCCTATAGTCATCAAACTTTTTGTGTTTATTTTAGGTATCATGTTTTCATTTACAAAGTCTTTTGTTCTCAGATTTGTCCTTTTTTTTAATGTGTTTTAATTTTCTTTTTTTTTTTTAATTTACATCCAAGTTAGTTAGCATGTAGTGCAACAATGATTTTTTAAGAGTAGATTCCTGGGGCACCTGGGTGGCTCAGTCAGTTAAGCATCTGACTTCGGCTCAGGTCATGATCTCACGGTTCGTGGGATTGAGCCCTGCATCGGGCTCTGTGATGACAATCAGCTCAGAGCCTAGAGCCTGTTTTGGATTCTGTGCCTCCCTTTCTCTCTGACCCTACTCTGCTCACACTGTCTCTCTCTCTCTCTCTCTCTCAGAAATGAATAAAACATTAAAAAGTTAAAAAAAAAAGTAGATTCCTTAATGCCCCCAACCCATTTAGCTCATCCCTCCTCCCACAACCCCTCCAGTAACCCTCTATTTATTCTCCATATTTAAGTCACTTATGTTTTTGTCCCCCTCCCTGTTTTTATATTATTTTTGCTTCCCTTGCCTTATGTTCATCTGTTTTGTATCTTAAAGTCCTCATATGATTGAAGTCATATGATATTTGTCTTTCTCTGACTAATTCACTTAGCATGATACCCTCAAGTTCCATGCATGTAGTTGCAAATGGTTAGATTTCATTCTTTTTGATTACTGAGTAATACCCCATTGTATATATATACATACCACATCTTCTTGATCCATTCATCCATTGATGGACATTTGGGCTCTTTCCACACTTTGGTTATTATGGACACTGCTGCTATAAACACTGGGGTGCATGTGTCCCTTTGAAACAGCACACCTGCATCCCGTGGATAAATACCTAGTAGTGCAATTGCTGGGTCGTAGGGTTTAATGTTTATTTTTTTAAGTTTCAAATAAAAAAAAAAAAATTAATGAAAATATAATGAACTGTGATATGATGACCTGAGCCAAAGTCAGACGCTCAACCAACTAGGCCAGCCAGGAGCCCCAATCGTTGTTTATTTTTCAAAGAGCACCCACGGGGGAGAGGCAGAAGGAGAGAGGGGGACAGAGGATCCAATTCAGGCTCTGTGTTGACAGCAGGAGCCCAATGAAGGGCTCAAACCATGAGATCACGATCTTAGACTGAACTACCCAGACACCCCTCTGATAGTCTTTTTAAAAACAGCTTCAGGGGCGCTTGGGTGGCTTAGTCGGTTAAGCATCCGACTTTCGGTTAGGTCATGATCTCACGGTTCATGGGTTCGAGCCCCGCATCGGGCTCTGTGCTGACAGCCAGCTCAGAGCCTGGAGCCTATTTCAGAGTCTGTGTCTCCCTCTCTCTGACCCTCCCCTGCTCACGCTGTCTCTCTCTCTCTACTATTACCCAAGGGATATAGAAGTGCTGATGCATAGGGGCACGTGTACCCCAATGTTTACAGCAGCACTTTCAACAATAGCCAAATCATGGAAAGAGCCCAAATGTCCATCAACTGATGAATGGATAAAGATGTGGTTTTATACACAATGGAATACTACTTGGCAATGAGAAAGAATGAAATCATGTCATTTGTAGCAACATGGATAGAACTGGAAGGTATTATGCTGAGTGAAAAAGTCAGTCAGAGAAAGACAGATACCATATGTTTTCACTCATATGTAGAACTTGAGAAACTTAACAGAACACCACGAGGGAAGAGAAGGGAAAAAAATTGTTTCAAACAGAGAGGGAGGGAGGGAAACCATAAGAAAATCTTAAATACAGAGAACAAACTTAGGGTGGATGGGGGTTGGGCAGGTGAGAGAGGAAAATGGGTGATGGGCATTGAGAAGGGCACTTGTTGGGATGAGCACTGGCTATTGTATGTAAAGCCATGAACCAAGGGAATCAACCCCCAAAACCTAGAGTACACTGTACATACTAGCCACTGTACACAATTAGACAATTTGACAATAAATTTTATTTTTAGAAATAGAAATAAATAAATAAAATTAAAGTCTGTGTTCTGCTTTTAAAGAAATCTTCTTGTTTATGGGTACATACTTGAACACTGAATGCTGCAGTATCAGTATCCTTCAGGTTCTGGTTTTTCTCAATTCTGTGGAACAGATAATCTCCCTTTTTATTCCCAGTTCTGTCTCTAGACACAATGATACTTATTTCTTTCCATGTACTACATCCTTATTTAATTCTTATTTGCCTCTATCTTCTTTCCTATACTTTGACTTAATGGACTTACCCTTTAAAAAAAAAATCTTTATTAACATGTATATTAAATTTTAAGAAGGACATATGATTATCAGGATCATCTATGTTTAATGTTTTTTCTTTTATTATGAAAAGTTTAATCAAGTGAAAATTAAGTACAAGCATGAAGTTTACATATTAAACACTAATTTTAACCACAATTCTGATATGCAAATTGGTGATATCAAATTCAAATTATTTAAAATATTCCATTCAACAAAACATAATTAGAATCAAAATAAAAAATTAATATGACTTTAAAGTGGTTTCATCCTACTTCTTATGTCATGAACTTATCTCAAACATTTCTAGTTAAAAGTTAATTAGGGTCTACCAATTCCTTAAGTTACTTACCTCTTCTTTTCCTAATGTTACTAGAACTTCTTCATTCAGAGGAATTACTGCAGGAAAAAAAAAAAAACAAAAAACAAAAAAAAACAAGCCAAAATTATATAAATGCTTGGTTAATTCTCAAATATAAAGAATTTGATTTTGTGATTTCTAAGATATCTCTTTCCTTATTTAACACCTTTACATATATAACCAACACATACTTTTAGACAATATATATAACCAATATATAATTTTAGACAAACATGACATTTGTTCATTTTGGGTTTTATGCCTTTTGTTTTCTAAGCCCTCAAAACCAAAATTGGTTAAGCATCCAACTCTTGATTTAAGCTAAGGTCATGATTTCATGCTTCTTGAGATCAAGCCCCATGTTGGATTATGCACTAAAAGCACAAAGCCTACTTGAGATTTTCTCTCTCTCTCTCTCTTTCTCAAAATAAATAAACTTAAAAAAATCAAGAATCTATACTGTTTCCCTAAATATATTTCTCGGTAATTATATGATCTTATGCATGTGTATGTGCATGTATATTATCTATACATACAAATGCAAGGGTTATTCATTTTGTTATCGCTTTACAAGGGGATATCACACACATTATTCTTATTTTTACTCAACAAAAATTCCATGCAAACCCCTTCTATTTTGATATAAGTCTAATTCATAATTTTAAATCACTTCATAATATTCCACAGGGTGAATGTACCATAGAGTATTGAGTAATATCAGTACTGACTGAACATTAACTTTGAACTCAACTTTAGTCACAAAAAACAATGACTCTGTAAGCATTTTTAAATTTATGTCTTTATGCACTAGTGCTTTCATTTGGGAGGATAAATTCCCAGAAATGGAATTTCATAGAAGGAAATATGTATTTTGAATTTTAATATAGGATGCCAGATTCTTTTCTAAAAAATTACTATTAGCAATAAGAAACAGTAAAATATATTATAAACTCTTCTAAACTTTTTGCCAGTTTATGAGTATCAACTAACATTTCATTTTAATTCTGTATAGCAAAATTAAATTCTTTTTTTAAAATATTTTTTCTAGGGGCGCCTAGGTGGCTTAGTCGGTTAAGCGTCCGACTTTCCCTTAGGTCATGATCTCGCGGTTCGTGGGTTCAAGCCCCGCGTCGGGTTCTGTGCTGACTGCCAGCTCAGAGCCTGGAGCCTGTTTCAGTCTGTCACTCCCTCTCTCTCTGACCCTCCCCGGCTCAGGCTGTCTCTCTCTCTCTCTCTCTTAGAAATAAATTTAAAAAAACATTAAAAAAATAAATAAAATATTTTTTCTAGCAACTTTTTAAAATGTTTTATTTATTTCTGAGAGAGAGAAAGAGAGACAGCGTGAGCAGGGGAGGGTCAGAGAGAGAGGGAGATACAGAATCTGAAGCAGGTTCCAGGCTGTGAGCTGTTAGCACAGAGCCTGACGCTCAGAGCCTGACGCGGGACTCAAATCCACCAACCATGAGATCATGACCTGAGCTGAGGTCGGACACTGAACTGACTGAGCCACCTAGGTGCCCCAAAAGTAAATTCTTATACTTAGAAAAGTTAACCTTTGTATTTTAAGTTTACCTTTCCTAATAAAGTACTATCTAAAATTTCTCAAATAATATGCTACTGAAAACTTTCTAATCTACCTACTATTCTAGAGAGTGCTTCTGACAAGAAAGAGCTTCCCACATGTGCTTCATAGGACATGTATTAGAACTGATTACTAGAAGCCCCAGGATGGCTCCCAAATCATTTCAACAAATACAATGAGAAGGATTCTAAGAATGTAAACTTAATAATCTCCTTCTTGTCTACTGTGGCTATGAGTAGCATTTCACTACAGATTGAAATAATCATTTAAGCCCATACAATATATAGCACCTTCTAAGGATATAAATATACTTTAAATCCTTTCAGTGGGACAGTCTATGGGACTGGCAACCTTGGGCAAAATGCTTATTTGACCTATGGATCATACTGTGTGTTTGGTGTTAGCAGTACAAAATGTGTACATAAAGGAAGATGATAAGAAAAATAAAAATTGAAAATCCCTGATACATAGCATCAAAATGAATAAAATACTTTGGAATAAATTTAACCTAGGAGGCAAAAGACTATGCTGAAAAACTACAAAATGTTGCTGAAATAAATTAAAGATATCACAACAGATAGAAAAAGTCCCATGTTCAAGAACTGTTAAGACTTAACATTGTTAGACATCAATCTGATGCAATCACTATCAGAATCCTAATAATATTTGTGTAGGAAAAGAAAAATACACCCTAAAATTCACATGGAATCTCAAAGGACACCAAATACCAATTATCTTGAAAATGAAGAACAAAGTTGGAAGTCTTATACTTCCTAATTTCAACTTACTAAAAGGCTACAGTAATCAAAAATGTGCTACTGGCATAGAGACAAACATATAGACTAACAGAAGAGCATAGAGAATCCAGAAATAAAATCACAATATATGGTGAAATGAGTTTTGACAACTAAACAGGGGAAAAAACAGTATTCCCAACAAATAGTATTGGAAAAATTAGATAATATGCATGCAAAAGAATGTAGTTGGACCTTTAACTTTCAAGTTTGAAAATGCCCATTATTAATTTAAAGAAAAATCTTGGAGCGCTTGAGTGGCTCAGTCAGTTGAGCATCTGACTTCAGCTCAGGTCATGTCCTCGTGGTTCGTGAGTTTGATCCCCACATCGGGCTCACTGCTGACAGCACAGAGCCTGCTTCAGATCCTCTGTCTCCCTCTCTCTCTGCACCTAGCCCACTCACACTCTCTCAAAAATAAATAGACATTAAAAAAAATCTTGAACAAGAGGTAAAAAAGACCATTATAACAAACTAGTGGATTGGTAATGAAGGCCTAAAGTAAATGTGTGGCAGTAGGGCTCAATATTTCATGATCGGCTATATGTGAAACATGAAAAAGGAAAAATCTAAAAGGACTCTTAGCTTTATGGCTGATCAAATAAATTCCATTCAGTGGATAAGAGAATGGGGAGGTCAATTTATAAATCTCAAGAATCTATAGAATATTTTGGAAAAGATGGGGCGCCTGGGTGGCTTAGTCGGTTAAGCGTCCGACTTTCGCTTAGGTCATGATCTCGCGGTTCGTGGGTTTGAGCCCCGCGTCGGGCTCTGTGCTGACTGCCGGCTCAGAGCCTGGAGCCTGTTTCAGTCTGTGACTCCCTCTCTCTGACCCTCCCCTGTTCACGCTGTCTCTCTCTCTCTCTCTCCTAGAAATAAATAAAAAACATTAAAAAAAAAAAAAAAGAATATTTTGGAAAAGATATCTAGAAAGTAGAGAGATATGTAATGTGATGTTACAAAGAAATCTGGTCTGGATACACAGGTTTGGAAGTTGTTATGAAAACTGTGTTCTCCTCCCCACCAAAATTCATATTTTGAAGTTCTAATCCCCAGTACCTCAAAATGTGCTTATATTTGGAAATGGGTCTTTAAAACTGTGATTCTGTTAAAATGAAGTCATTAGGGTGGGCCCCATTCCATTATGACTGGCATCTTTATGCAAAGAGATAATGACACAGATAAGCAACCGTGTGAAGACACAGGGAGAATATGACCATCTATACGCCAAGAAGAGAGGTTTCTGAAGAAACCAATCTTGACAACACATTGATCTTGGACTTATAAACAAAAGAATTGTGAAAAAATTAATTTCTGTTGTTTAAGCAACCCAGTCCATAGTACTTTGTTATGGCAACCCTAGCAAACTGATACAGAAGTCATTACTACAGATATAACATAAAAACAAAAGCAGAAAATATAATGCTGGAGTAGCACACTGAGTAGGAAGTTAAAATTGCTGAGCACAGCCCTCTAAAAAATAGCAAATTTTAACAGCACAGTATAAATAGCCTTTGAGATACTCAATATAATGCTGAAGAGGCAAGAGAATATACAGTTTAATGCAAATTAAAAGATATATATACATATCAAGTGCTAAAAGTAAAAAGACTACTATGTGGTAGTAAAGATGTAGAACAGTGGTGGACGTGAATATACTAGTTAAAACCAAGAATGCAGATGAAATTATCTAGAAAGAGAATGAACAGAAGAATCACAACAACTGGGATAGAGAAAGGTAAGCCTACAAAGGAGACTAAAAAAGGAAGTGGGAGGACCTAAAGGAAAGGCAGCAAATGGGCAGGAGAAAGAAGGGAGATGTTAAAAGAAAGAGGATACAATCTATTAAAATACCAAAAACATACATATATGGGGCACAGAGAAAAGTAAGCTTTCATAATAAAAAAATATTTCCTAGCTGGGTATTTTAACTACAGATTTTTAAGCCATCTTCTATTTCTTCAGTAAAGGCAAATATATAGCTGGTCCCCATTGGATAAGTCAAAAGGCAACATACAGTCTATGTAGCCCTTATATAAATAAGTAGCTAAAATAACTTTTCTCTTAGGTATGTTTCATTGATTAAGAAGCAATTTATAGTTTCTATTGAGCATGTGACATAGTATCTATGATGATCAAATGAAGGTTATAATAAGGTCTGCATAATTTAAGATTATTATGTCACACAAATATATTCATCTATAATAAAATAAGCACAAAATAATGTATACAAATGAAAGAAAAATTTAGGCAATTTCAACAAGGCTAAATGGATCTTGAAATTCTTCTTAAATCATCTGCCATTAATTTGTTTATAAAAATATAAACCTAAAAATAAGAACCTTACTTTCAGGATTTTCTTTCTGCCATTGACTGAGTTCAGCAGTCAAACATTTCACCTGCATAATTAATAATGACAGCTATAAAAAAAGATCACAAAACAAAGTCAGTTTTTATGGAATATTCATAGATGAAATTATAGACATTCTAAATAATTTAACACAAGTTTCTATCATAAATGACTAATGTAAGAGCCATCCAAATTATAAAAAACTGACACTCCAAACACAATTCTGCTTTAAACCATACTAATTATAGCTCAAGTCTTAAAAGTTCTCAATTCTACTTTACCACTCAAACTAAAAGAAAAAGATCTGTATTACTTTTATTTCCTAAATTAATACTACTGTAAAAATATAAGGGCACCTGTCTGGCTCAGTCGGTGGAGCATGGGATTCACAACCTTAGGGTTGTGAGTTTGAGCCCCACATTGGATACTACTCATGCTCTATCTCCCTTGTCTCAAAAATAAATCAACTTGAAACAAACTTAATTTTTTTTAAACTACATATATAGTTGTATATATGTAAAATGAGATTAGTTCCACAGGCTACATAAAAAGCCAATTTTACTACACAAGCATATGACTGTTGATACCAGATCAGGTCATGATCTCATCATCCTGAGACTGAGCCCCACATCGGTATGGAGCCTGCTTGGGATTCTCTCTTTCTCTCTCTCTCTGACCCTCCTCCACTCACATGTGCTCATATTCTCTCTCTCTCAAAATACATAAACTTTAAAAAATGGATTGAGGTTCATTAAAATTTTAAAGTTAATAAGTATGTAGGAAAGAGTAAACAAACCAAGCCTGAAGTTATTTAAAGGCTTGCTTTCAAGGTTGGTTCTTAGCTGGCATGTGGAACTTATATTTTGAAATGGTTCCCACCAACCTGTTAAGAGTGACTCATCGTGCCTAAAATGTTTTTGCAAACTGCTTTTCTTCTGGAAGTGTGGTATTTTGATATCTGCTAGGTAGAGCGTTATCTATGTGACTAATCCTCACAAAAACACCTTGGGTGCTGAGTCTTTCATGAGGTTCCATGGTAGAAAACATTTCACACAGTCACAACTCCCTGGGGGAATTAAGCACATCCTGGATGACTCCAATAAAAGAGGATTCCTGAATGCTTATGTCTGGTTTCCTGTGGACTTCCCACGGTCCTTTTCACTTTGCTGATTTTACTCGGTATCCTCTTAACGTAATATATCTCAGTCATGAATATAACTATACACTGAGTTTTGTGAGTCCCTCTATGAGTTACTCTGAGTCTTGTGAATTACTCCTGAAAGTTGCCTTGGGGACCCTCAACATAATAAGAGAAGATATATTTTTTTTAAGTTTATTTAGTTTTGAGAGAGAGGGAGAGACAGAATCTCAAGCCAGCTCCATGCTGTTAGTGCAGAACCCAACACAGGGCTCAAGCTTACGAATCATGAAATCATGGCCTGAGCTGAGATTAAGAGTTGATCTTAACTGTGGCTTAGTCAGTGGATTAACTGATTGAGCCACCAGGTCCCCAGTAGGAAAAGATATTTTGTGGATCCCTCAGATAATGTTATTATTGACTATCTCAGGATCCTGATTCTTTACAACTATATAAGCACTTCCACCAAAATTCTGGTTCACTGCATAAAAAAATCATTCAGGAAACTTACAAGTGCAATCCCTACTGACTCTGATTCACTAGGTCTCAATTTCTATGATATAAGAACCACATTTTCCAAGAAAACCAGATGATAGTTTATTTACTGTATATTGCTGTATCAAATACAATAGTAAGTTTTATACTTTATAAAAGAACACCTTATTTATTGATAAATTCAAAAATTTTGTATAAAAGATTTTAATACTTTATCACCAATTTTTAGATTAAAGACCTGATATAAAAGGAACTTCCAAAAGTGACAAGTTAGTTTTTTCCTCTTCTTTTTCTCTCATTCATTTTTTTTCAGTATTATTATGCTCATAGATTTTTATTTTTATTATTATTATAGTCAATCAAGGCCATTATTCCTTTTCATGCTCAAATGCTATCAAATTTGCGTTTTGTTGTTGTTTCTTGTGAACAGTGCCTAAATCTTTAATTTTCACAACCTATGATTTTTTCAAATTAGTTTTACACTGAATGACACAAAAGGAAATTTAAATTACTAATAGTTCACATGTAAACTTGATTCCAATTTTAATGAAAAAGAAGTAGAAAACAAGGCCCTCAAAAAAATTCATTCTGCTCTCCGAACTGTCTCTGCTATTGACTTCAACTGCCTGCTGCTCTAACAGGCCATGAACAACAACCGCCAACTGCAACTCGCTGATGGCAGGCACACACACACACCTTCCTCACCTGCTGCCCTTGTAACAATGAACTCAGGTTTAAACGTAAAGTGCGTAATTTGGAACTCAGTAGTGCCTTCAATTAGTTCTTATATTTTCTGATATGCTCCTACAAGTTTTAGAGAAATTTCTTTAGAATCATTTGTATATTTGACATTGTTCTTTAAAATTGTCACTAAAACATTTTTTAATTTTTTAGACTGTCAAATACATCTAAGTTTTCTAATTTCTAGGTTTGTACTATTAGCCAAGAAATTTCTCCTGTCCCTAGACTGCACAAATAGTCTCCTAACTTTTCTTGTAAGACTTCTATGGCAATCTATCTAGAAAATATGCTTATATAATGAAAAACAGAGACCCAATTTTATTTTCACCCAAATGGATAACCAGTTGTACCACTATCATTTATTTACAATTCATCCTTTTCCCACAAACTGGAACTATCATTTTTGTCATAATTTAAATTCTTAATATGTTACACTGATCCTTTCATATATTCCTAAACCAATTTCTTAGGGCTTTGATTATGTAAACAGATATCTATCTTAATCTTTGTTTAAGCTTACAGTGAAGTCAGTTAAAGTTCTATACATACAGTAAAAAAAAAAAATTAACAAAACAAAACTTGCTACTATACCTAACACAAAGCAGGACAATATGTGTCCTAATTATTAACAAGGTATCTTAATTGCAATTATTCACTCAAGAGTTAAATATACGTGTAACTGTTAAGAGATAATAATAAAGATAATATTCTTTATTTAAATATATTGATTTACATTAAATATACAGTAAATATATTTATTATATTTCACTCAAAAAGTATTTAGAATACTTCTCTTAAAGCAGAAAGAGTATTTTCCAAGTGATTAAGCATATGGATATCAACAAAGCTATTATATGTGGTTTAATATAGATAAATAATATTCTTATCCAAAACACAATGAATTAAACTTAACTATTTTTAGGAAGAAATAAAAGGATTCATACCTGAGCATTTGAATCAGTGAGTGTCTCAGTTCCAACAAGTGATAATTTTTTCTGACACTTTATTTAAAAAGTAAATAAAACAAGTAAATAAAAACAAGTCACACACTATAACCTTTTATATATAATAAACAATTCCCTTTCCCTCTTTTATATCAATGTAGTATTATACAAATATCTGATTTAAAAGAAGTATTTAAGTTCCTCACTAAGAAAAAAAAAAAAAGATTATTTATTTATTTAGAGAGAGAGTGAATACATGAGCCAGAGAGGGCAGAGAGACAGCAAGAGAGAAGGTATCCCAAGCAGGCTCCACACTCAGCATGGAGGTCTAAAGAGGGCTCGATGCCATGATCAATTGTGATATCATGACCTGAGCTGATATCAAGAGTCAGACGTTTAACTGAGTCACCCAGGCACCCCAAGTTCCTCACTTTCTAAGCAAGATGATCATGAAGGCACCCAAACAGGTCCCAAGGTCAATATAGCAAAAGTAAAAGGGGATATTAGATTCTATATAAAATGAAATAATGAGCATAAGAAATAAAGATTAAAACAAATACAAACAAATACTAGGGGGAATTAGAAGTTCAATAATGGAGGGGCGCCTGGGTGGCTCAGTCGGTTAAGCATCCGACTTCAGCTCAGGTCATGATCTCACAGTTTGTGGGTTCGAGCCCCACATCAGGCTCTGTGCTGATGGCTCAGAGCCTGTTTGAGATTCTGTGTCTCCCTCTCTCTCTGCCCCTTCCCCACTCATTCTCTGTCTCTCAAAACTGAATAAAATGCTAAAAAAAATAAAGTTAGATAATGGAAAAATAGGAAATAAGAGAATAAGAAGGAAAGCACCATAGAAAAATAACAAAAGAGGTAAGAAAATGGTTAAGATCATAAGAAAATAAAGCCTTCAGGAGATATTGTTTTTGTTCCATTCAAAAAAATCCTACAACTATTCACAGTAATTATATGACTTAAAATATGGGTAATTTAAATTTTACTTGTGTGCTTACTTCTAGTTGCAGTATCTTTTTACAAAAAATTGTTCATTATTTTTAAATTCAAATTCCTATACTGAAAAATTAACAAAAGCATAAAAAGGAATTATTTAAATTATCTTGAAAATACACTAATCATACAGAGTACCAAGGATTTATATTAAAAAATAATTTTAAAGAAGAAAAAAGGTACGAAAAGCAAATAATAACCCGCTTTAATCTACAATCTTATAGCAAAGAATGGGATAAGAAAAGTCTGTGGCTTGTTTCAAACATTATACTATTTTAAGTAGAAAAAATTTTAAAAAACTTTTTTTTAATGTTTTATTTATTTCTGAGAGAGAGCGAGAGCGAGAGCAAGAGCGAGAGCGAGAGAGTGTGATNCATAAAAAGGAATTATTTAAATTATCTTGAAAATACACTAATCATACAGAGTACCAAGGATTTATATTAAAAAATAATTTTAAAGAAGAAAAAAGGTACGAAAAGCAAATAATAACCCGCTTTAATCTACAATCTTATAGCAAAGAATGGGATAAGAAAAGTCTGTGGCTTGTTTCAAACATTATACTATTTTAAGTAGAAAAAATTTTTAAAAACTTTTTTTTAATGTTTTATTTATTTCTGAGAGAGAGCGAGAGCGAGAGCAAGAGCGAGAGCGAGAGAGTGTGATCAGGGGAGCATCAGAGAGAGAGGGAGACACAGAATCTGAAACAGGCTCCAGGCTCTGAGCTAGCTGTCAGCACAGAGCCTGACACGGGGCTCAAACCCAAGAACCATGAGGTCATGACCTGAGCCAAAGTGAGACACTTAATCCACTGAGCCACCCAGGTGCCCGGAAAAAACTTTTTTTTTAATTATTTTTTTTTTGATACAGAGAAAGAGACAGATCATGAGCAGGGGAGGGTCAGAGAGAGAGACACAGAATCAGAAGCAGGCTCCAGGCTCCAAGCTGTCAGCACTGAGCCTGATGAGGGGCTCAAACCCACAAACTGAGAGATCATGACCCAACCCTGAGTTAGATGCTTAACCGACTGAGTCACCCAGGTGTCCCTAAGTAGAAAAAACTTTTACCAACACAGAAGTATATCAAAAGTGATTCTATCTCACTAATTCAACATTTCAAAGATAACGTTTTCTATATTAATTCATATTTTCACTCAACCCCATAATTATGTGTCCTCAGCACTTCTCTATTCTCTATCTTAGGAAATAACCTGACCAACCTCTTAGTGGCTCAAATCAGAAACCTGAAAGTATTCATAATTTCACTTCATTTCACAACAATTAAGGTCCAAGTCCTTTGGCTCTACCTCCTTAGTAGCTCCTAAATCCTTCTTCTATTTGCAGTGACAGGATTTGGCCCTACAGTACTGCTTATCAGGATTAGTAAGTACTTGAGCATCCCATGTTTCTTCAAAACAACTAAGCAATTTTCTCAAACTGCATCTCATGTTACTTCATGTTTATAACCCTTTAATGGCTCCCCATAATATAAACTCAACAAATTCTTCCTTTCTTGCTCCTAATTACATTTCCAACCTTACTCCACAGGTCCGTCTTCTCCCAATTTACCAAGTCATAATATTCTACCTAGAGTTCTCTAAACTCTTCCAACCCTATATATTTTGTTCCTTCTGCTTTGTATACTTCTCCTACTTTCAGAAGCTAATTCCTATTTATCCTTTAGAAATGAATTCAGTTATTATTGCCTTTAGAAAGCTATCCTTGACCCTTTCTGTCTAGGTTTACTACTCATTGTAAGTAGTCTTTGCATTTCCACAATACTCCTAACTTAATAACTACTACCTCTACTACATGACAATCTCCTTGAGGGCAGGGATTGTCATAATTTTTTCTCTTTATATAGCTCACCTGGCATAAAGTTTCTTGAATAAATGCTTACAGGTCTAAAAGCTATATAAATTTTTATTGTATAATATAACAGCTTTCAGGAACCAACATAATTCTTTTCCTTAAGTCTGTTATTGAAATGGAAAGAAATCTTATAGTAATTAATATATATATATATATATCACTTTTACTTCTTTGTACTTACTTCTTCCATGTCTTTCCACATTTCTTCACATTCCTTAATAAGTTCTTCTTCAGCATTTGTAACATCTTCCATATCTCTACTACTATCTGGATCTAGATCTTGCTGACTCAGTGACATGTGCCTTGTGATTTTCTTAGCCTTATAAGAAAAACTGAAGTAAAAATATGTATTCATTTAACAATATTTGTTGAACACCTATCACCTGCCAGAACAAAATGGAAAAAAATCCTTCCCTACCATGTAACTTTTATTCTAGT